>NC_049994.1:18716431-18733807 GCF_000003815.2 Branchiostoma floridae | reverse complement strand
CAGCTTGACTTTGGCTTAGCTTTGTGTTCTTTGGAATCCAAATTGTCTTCAGTCTGAGTTGTCTTACAACCTTTCACAATTGGACATCTGAAATTGTCTTCATTCATAGTTAGAGTATAAAAGACCTGTTTCTTGCAGATCACTTCAGTGTCACTGACGAAGGAAAGTGGATTCTTTCCGAAACGTCTGACCGTTTCAAAACCATTTCCAGTTGCTTGAGTAACTATTTTTGGCGGTCACACTCATTTCTAACTGCGCCGAGACAGGATTCCAACCATTATGGCCCTGTACAGTAGAGGCCAGACGAACGATATAAATTGTTGGTGAACAAAATTTCACAAAGAATATGGTAATAAAATTAACACCCATTTCTAACTAAGCCGAGGCAGGATACCAACCCTTGTATCCCTGTACTTCCCTCTTGTATAAACCACAGGGAAGTTGCGAATGTCTAACGAGACGTTTCCTGAGGGTCTGCATGGGGGGTCCCGACAACGATTTACGCTGAATTCAGAAGAACCCCTAGCTACGTATCACGCTAAATCAAGGAAGGCAATTACGCTAAATTTCGTTGTCTCGCTACGAATTACGTAGATAAGATGGCTTTCCCTACGAATTCCGGGAAATAAAAATAGGCTGCCTAGGCCGTACGGAAAAGAGCATGCAGACCCTCTTTCCTCTCCAGGAAACCGTCCTGCGGAGCTGAGAAGAAAATCAATTCCGGGAGGAAATGGTTTCTCAGCTCATCTCATCTCCTGTGGTTTGGGAAAGACTCGGGTGTGTACGGTGGCCCAGAAGTACAAGGCTACAAGGCTTCACCAGGCCAGTTCCAACCATTCCACACGCATTTCCAGCTGCGCCGAGGGAGGATTCCAACCCTTGTAGCCCTAGTACTTCTGGGCCACCGTAACCGGAGGGAAGTTACGGGTGTTTAACGAGAGATTTCCCCTCCAAGGCACCATCCTGCGGAGCTGAGAAGAAATCAATCCCGGGAGGAAATGGCTTCTCAGCTGATCACATCTCCTGTGGTTTGGGACAGACTCGGCTGTGTGATTACAACAAAAATCAACATTGTATTATGCAAAATATAGCAGCTACTTAAGGCTACATACAGCCGTCATCGTCTCACCAGGAGAGCAGGATGAATCGAAGGTCCCATTTCCCGCCCTGCCCGCGGTATGGACCACCGGAGGGAAGTTATGGGTGTTTAACGAGACGTTTCCTCTCCAAGAAACCGTCCTGTGGAGCTGAGAGAGAATCAATCTGGGAGGAAAAAGCTGCTCATCAGCTGATCACATCGCCTGTATGTGTTTAGGGAAAGACTCGGGTGTTTACGGTGGCCCAGAAGTACAAGGCCCCACCAGGCCAGTTCCAACCATTCCACACGCATTTCAAGCTGGGGGGAGGGAGGATCCCAACCCTTGTAGCCTGTACTTCTGGGCCACCGTAACCGGAGGGAAGTACTAGTAATACGGGTGTTTCACGACATGTTTCCTTTCAAAGGAACAATCATGCGGAGCTGAAAGGATTATCAATTCTGGGAGGAAACAGCTCCTCAGCTGACCACATCTCCTGTGGTTTGCGAAAGACTCGGGTGTGTACGGTGGCCCAGAAGTACAAGGCTTTTCCAGGCCAGTTCCAACCATACCAAACGCATTTCCAGCTGCGCCGAGGGAGGATCCCTGTACTTCTGGGCCACCGTAACCGTAGGGAAGTTACGGGTGTTTAACGTTATGTTTCCCCTCCAAAGAAACCGTCATGCGGAGCGGAGAGGAAAAAAACAATTCCGGGAGGAAATGGCTTCTCAGCTTATCACATCTCCTGTTGTTTTGGAAGACTCGGTTGTGTACGGTGGCCCAGAAGTACAAGGCGTCACCAGGCCAGTTCCAACCATTCCACACCCATTTCTAACCGCGCCGAGGGAGGATCCCAACCCTTGTAGCTCTGTACTTCTGGGCCACCGTAACCGGAGGGAAGTTACGGATGTTTAACGAGACATTTCCTCTCCAAGAAACCATCATGCGGAGCTGAGAAGGAAATCAATTCCGGGAGGAAATGGCTCCTCAGCTGACCACATCTCCTGTTGTTTGGGACAGACTCGGCTGCGTGATTACAACAAAAATCAACATTGTATTATGCAAAATATAGCAGCTACTTAAGGCTACATACAGCCGCCATCGTCTCACCAGGAGAGCAGGATGAATCGAAGGCACCATTTCCCGCCCTGCCCGGGGTATGAACCACCGGAGGGAAGTTACGGATGTCTAACGAGACGTTTCCTCTCCAAGAAACCGTCCTGTGGAGCTGAGAGAGAATCAATCTGGGAGGAAATAGCTCCTCAGCTGACCACATCGTTTTGGAAGACTCGGTTGAGTACATACGATTACCAGAAGTACAAGGCTCCACCAGGCCAGTTCCAACCATTCCACACGCATTTCCAGCTGCGCCGAGGGAGGATCCCAACCCTTGTATCCCTGTACTTCTGGGCCACCGTAACCGGAGGGAAGTTACGGGTGTTTAACGAGACGTTTTCTCTCCAGGAAACCGTCCTGCGGAGCTGAGAGAAAAAATCAATTCCGGGAGGAAATTACTCTCCAAGCAGAGGTTAGGCTCCGGCTGTTTTTTCAGTCGTTTTCATCGGGCTTTCTATTTTTTTTTTTTTTCTATATCTTGCTGTGTCAAAACCTAACTGGCTGGCGTTCTTCAAGAAAAATGACAAAATAGAAAGCCCGATAAAAACGACTAAAAAAACGTTAAAAAAAACAGCCGGAGCCTAAAGTCTGCTTGGAGAGTAGAAGGAAATAGCTTCTCAGCTGGTCACATCTCCTGTGGTTTGAGAAATACTAGTACTCGGTCGTGTGATTACTACGCAGTGAGGCGAGCGCCCACTAGCCATGATCTCGAAGCTGATGTTTGGACCCGGCTCGGTTCTTGTGTAATAAATAAGAACAAGCCTAGACAGGACCATAACATATAAAATATAGCTGGGCATTTGTGTATTTATTTATTCATTTCTGTTTTCTTTCTACATGCGCGTCTCCTTACAATGTTGGATCAAAGTTTAAACTTCATCAGTAATGATAGTTTTAAGCACGTAAGAACAACCGAGCTGGTCGGGAGTAACATGAGAATATGTCAACGCCCCCGGTGGAAGTAATTGATCATATGTGAAAAGTCTGATATCGCGGAGAACTGCATAGTTTGTTTCGGTTTGAGTAATTGTTGATAACTACAAGAAAATTGTCCAAGCAGGACAATTGTTTTTACATTTATACATAACTTATCTAACGCTAGATTAGGAATCAGACTGAATTTTTGTCAGAGTCCGGTCGTTCTTATCCCATCTCAGAGTGCTGGGTATGTGTGCCTCCATTTATTAATTTCTGTTTGCTTTTTACAGGCGCGCCTCCTTACAATGTTAAGTCAACGTTTAAACTTTATCAAAAATGATAGCTTTAAGCACGTAAGTCGGTAAGAACAACTCAGCTGGTCGGGAGTAACACGAGAATATGTCAACGCCCCCGCGTTAGTTCCGGGGGAAGTAATTGACTACAGGTGAAGAGTCTGATATCGCTGCGAACGGCACAGTTACAGCCGGCTCAGACGCCATTAACGGTGCCGCAGCCGGCAGTTAACACATAATTGAGAGGTTGTTATGGTCGTATCTGGGCTAGTTTGTATTTATTACAGCCTTTAAACATGTTGTTATGGTCGTATCTGGGCTAGTTTTTATTTATTACAGCCTTTAACAGGTTGTTATGGTCGTATCTGGGGTAGTTTTTATTTATTACAGCCTTTAACAGGTTGTTATGGTCGTATCTAGGCTGGTTTTTATTTATTACAGCCTTTAACATGTTGTTATTGTCGTATCTGGGCTAGTTTTTATTTATTACAACATTTAAAACAAGTCGTTGTGGTCGTATCTAGGCTAGTTTTTATTTATTACAGCCTTTAACAGCTTGTTATGGTCGTATCTGGGCTAGTTTTTATTTATTACAGCCTTTAACTGGTTGTTATGGCCGTATCTAGGCTAGTTTTTATTTATTACAGCCTTTAAACAGGTTGTTATGGTCGTATCTGGGCTAGTTTTAATTTATTACAGCCTTTAAACGGTTGTTATGGTCGTATCTGGGCTGGTTTTTATTTATTACAGCCTTTAAACGGTTGTTATGGTCGTATCTAGGCTAGTTTTTATTTATTACAGCCTTTAACAGGTTGTTATGGTCGTATCTGGGGTAGTTTTTATTTATTACAGCCTTTAACTGGTTGCTATGGTCGTATCTGGGCTAGTTTTATTTATTACAGCCTTTAACAGGTTGTTATGGTCGTATCTGGGGTAGTTTTTATTTATTACAGCCTTTAACTGGTTGTTATGGTCGTATCTGGGGTAGTTTTTATTTATTACAGCCTTTAACAGGTTGTTATGGTCGTATCTGGGCTAGTTTTTATTTATTACAGCCCTTAACAGGTTGTTATGGTCGTATCTAGGCTAGTTTTTATTTATTACAGCCTTTAAACAGGTTGTTATGGTCGTATCTAGGCTAGTTTTTATTTATTACAGCCTTTAAACAGGTTGTTATGGTCGTATCTAGGCTAGTTTTTATTTATTACAGCCTTTAACGGGTTGTTATGGTCGTATCTGGGCTAGTTTTTATTTATTACAGCCTTTAAACGGTTGTTATGGTCGTATCTGGGCTAGTTTTTATTTATTACAGCCTTTAACGGGTTGTTATGGTCGTATCTGGGCTAGTTCTTATCTATTACAGCTTTTAAATGGGTTTTTATGGCCGTATCTAGGCTAGTGTTTATTTATGACAACATTTAAAACAGGTTATATCCAACCACTATAAGGTAGACCTATAGGATGAGGACGGTTTGAATCTTTGTCAAGAATTCATTCTCATTCCTAATGTAGCGCTTATTTCCTTCTAACATTATTATTCCACGATTGTTCATCATATTGTTTCCTTTTATCATTGTTACTGTTGTTGTATTTTATGTTTGGTCGCTAAGGACATATGTTGTCTGAAAAGCAAAGAATAAAGGTCCAAAGCTAGATTCATGTATAGATGTGGAAAAGATTCTCCTGCTTGGAAATGTTTTTTTTTTTTTTGGTGTGTAATTAGCAATAATTGCTCAAACCGGAACTAACACGGTTGCAGTCAAATACTAGTATCCTCGGCAATTCCTTAAATCTAGCACTAGATTGATGTATAAATGTGGGGAAACATTGTCCTGCTTAGGAAGTTATTTTTGTAATTAGCAATAATTACTTCCACCGGAACTAACGCGGGGGCGATGAAATATCCTCAGCCATTCCGGACCATCTGTGCTTCCGCCGCTCCTGGGTCAATAGTTGGAGGGATCCGTACAAAAGGATCAATCGGTGTGGGCAATGAAACGGACATTGACTGTCGGTAGATCCGCCAGACACCCTGTAAAACCAGCCGTGCGAAAACTCCGAGATTACATCTGGAAACTCTGCAAAGAAAAAGAAATGTTGGTATTGAGGTCTTCAAACATTCATACATTCAAAATCAACAATCGCTGTCGGCAGTAAAACGGACATTGGGTACCGGGATATCCGCCAGACACTTACTAAACCCAGCGGGGTGAAGAAACCAAAATTAGATCTAGGAAGGGTAGTTCTAATCGTTCAAAGAAACGGTCATGATCGCATGTTTATCCCAGACTGAGAACATCAATCATGATTCGGGAGTAAAAGTGAACATTGACTGCCGGGAGATTCACAAGACACCCACTAAACCCAGCGGGGCGAAAACGTCGAGATTAGGTCTGGAAACTCAGCAAAGAACAAGAAATGTTTACGCTCGATAGTGCCCAGTACCGAGGTGTTCAAACATTTCAAATCATCAATAGGTGTCGAGCAGTAAAACGGACATCCGCCTGGAAGATCTGCCAGACACCCTGTAAAACTCCAAGATTAGGTCTGGGAACTCTGGAAAGAACAAGAAATGTCCTCAAGTGATGGGTATTGAGGTGTTTAAACGTTCACAAACATTAATCGAAGTCCGAAGTAACAATGACTGCCGATAGATCCGCCAGAAACCCACTAAAACCAGCCGAGTGGAAACACCAAGATTAAGTCTGGAAATACTCGCTCTTCTTAGCGGTTGAACTCAGCAAAAGAAGAAGAAATGTCCGTGATCTGAAGTAGCAGGATTGGGGTGTTGAAAACAAACAGACGAACGGGTCAAATGTAGTTGACAGCTGATGTCGCCCCCGTCTTTTCCCGGTGGAATTCTCATGCTAACAGTGGAAACTGAATCAAAGGCTCTACCTGGCCCTGTCGGCAATCATCGGTAATTTCCGGCAGCGTCCGTCAATCATCGGTAATTTCCGGCAGCGTCCGTCAATCATCGCTAATTCCCGGGTGTCTCCGGGGAAATCAGGCGATGGCGCATGACGGCACTTTTACCGCGCTGTTCTGATCTGTGATAAGCTTTTTAACGGACGCGCTCGTCTCTGGCACAGCTAAATAACCTGCCTGTAAATTGTACAAAGGTAGCCCCAAAGCTTTTTGGGGCTGTAAGGGCAATGGGTCGTTATCCACCCAACCCTCTCCTTCCACCGTTACACCTGGTTGGAGTGGGGAAAGTCGTGTGAAGTGCCTTTTCCAAGGACACAACTTTGTGAAGTTCAATGACACCGTGACCCTGAAATGTTTGTTTAACGGTGTTTGTTTGTTTGACAGTGACTGTGACTTTTGTTTATTTGCTGTTGTTTATTACAGAACCATCCAAAGTGGTGGTAGGCCCAGAGGACCCTTTAAATACGTTGTCCAGTTCAACACCGCCGTAACCCTAACATGATTGTTTATTTATTTGTTGTTGTTTACTACATAGCCGCCCAGAGTTGTGGTTGGCCCGGAGGACCCGTAAGTTGTCCAGTTCAACACCACCGTGATCTGACATGTTTGTTTATTTGTTTATTTGTTGTTGTTTATTTCAGAGCCACCCAGAGTGGTAGTAGACCCGGAAGACCCTTGCCTTACGTTGTCCAGTTCAACACGACAATGACTGTGTCTTTTGTTTGTTTATTTGTTTATTTGTTGTTGTTTATTACATAGCCGCCCAGAGTGGTGGTAGGCCCAGAGGACCCGTACGTTGTCCAGTTCAACACTACCGTAGCCTTAACCTGTTTGTTTATTTATTTGTTGTTGTTTACTACAGAGCCCCCCAGAGTGGTGGTAGGCCCAGAGGATCCGTACGTTGTCCAGTTCAAACGACGATGACTGTGACTTTTGTTTGTTTGTTTATCTATTTGTCGTTTGTTTATTACAGAGTCACCCAGAGTGGGGGTAGGTACGGAGGCCTAGTGTTTGTTTGTTTGTAAGTTTACTGTGTTGTTGTTTATTACAGAACCACCCAGAGTTGTGGTAGGCCCAGAGGATCCGTACGTTGTCCAGTTCAACACCACCGTAACGCTGACCTGCTCCGTTTCCGGCGCCAAGCCAAACATTACGTCACTCCACTGGCGGAAAAACGGCATGTCTGTCAAAACTCTCACGGCCAGCACTGCGCCGGGATATCGCAAGTAAGCAATATGTCATTGATAATCATGATATGGAATGATAATGGTGATAATGATGATATTGTATACAATACTGTATTGATGGTGATAATAAGAGCAACGAGGAGTACGATGAGTATGAGCATGACAAGGAAGAGGCTGACGATGATGATGATAAAATGATGATGCGATGTTGATAAAAATCATCACAGTGAAAAGGATGATAATAACAAATTGTGACGATAATGAAAATGGTGATGGTAAAGATGATAATAAAAAAGATGATGATGATGATAGTTGAAATGATGATAATGTTGATGACAGTAGTAGCAATAAATAGTATGTCACTAGTGGGGAGAAGGACGATAATTATCCTAATTATCGCACTGTCACAGATACCAGGGTGGAAATGGCGCGGACCCGAACCTGCGCCTACGGAATGCCGGGAAGGATGACGCGGGCATGTACACATGCGTGGCTGATCACGAAGCTAGGCAGGGCAGGGCCAGTCTCAAACTGGAGGTGCTCTGTGAGTAGATATTCAATTGTTTGGACATTGCAGGGCAGGGCCAGTCTCAAGCTAAAAGTGCTCTGTGAGTAGATATTTGATTGTTTTTGCGAGGCAGGGTGGGACAAGTCTAAAAAAGAGGTTCTTTGTAACTTTATATTTGATTGTATGACAGTTTGTTTTGGCAAGGCAAAAGAGGGCTATAAATGTCCAAGTAGAGATACTCTGTAATAAATCATTTTCACATTAAAATTCTAAAAAGTGACCTAACTTGAGGAAGGAATACATTTCTAATGATTATAACACATTATGTTCCGCTTAGATCCGCCCACCATCATCCACATCTCGGGCTCCCTCACCATGGCAACCGGAGACTCCGTCAAGCTGTACTGCCGGGCGGACGGCTACCCCAAACCGGTCATCAGGTACAGAAAACTTTCACCTTTAACCTTTAAATGGTTATGTTAAACTTTGACCCCCAAACCGGTCACCAGGTACTGTCAACTTTAACCTTTAACCCCTAACTGGTTATGTTAAACTTTCATCGTTGACCCCAAACCTGTCATCAGGTACCGTCTCTAAAACCATATCCAGTTGCTTGAGTAAAATGTTTTTCGGCGTACCTTATTAACTGGATGTCTGACCTTCATCGACGAATAGAAAAAAAAAAACTCTTGCCCTTGAACCTCTCCAGGTGGTTGAAGGAGGGTCTTCTGTTGCCCACTGACCTTCAGACATCCACGGGAGAGGTCAGCATGATGACCTTGTCCAACCTCAACATTAACGACAGCGGCCAGTACGCATGCTCCGCCAGCAATGACGTCGGCAGCGCGGACGCGAAGACACTGAGGCTGACCGTGCAAGGTGAGGGTCACGTGACAGGTTGGTTCCGAAGGTGTCCTATTATGCTGCCATAATCTATGAATAACTTCACCAGATCCCACAACATTCTTTTTGCTGCAACGCGCCCTATCGGCGAGAATTAGACAGTGTCCTGACTGTCGAAATGTTCTTGATGAGTTTCTGAAGGTGAATGGAGAATTGGTATCCAGAAAGTGATATAAACTGCTAGTCAGGGATTCCTGGTTCTATGCTAGTGCAGAGGGCAACGTGGTGACATGGTGGCCCAGCATGTTATACTGATCTTGCCCTACCCGTACAGACATGGTTACCCGGCAAAGTTCCCATATGATACTAACCTTTTCCCTACACTTACAGACATTGTGTACCCTCTGACCTTTGCCCCTTAAAGGCATAGTGTACCCTCTGACCTTTGCCCCTCCGGACATTGTGTACCCTCTGACCTTTGCCCCTACAGACATGTTGTACCCTCTGACATTTGCCCCCTACAGACATGTTGTACCCTCTGACTTTGTCCCCTAAAGACATTGTCTACCCTCTGACCTTTGTCCCCTACAGACATTGTCTACCCTCTGACCTTTGCCCCCTACAGACATGGTGGCCCGACAAAGCTCAAGTACGAAAGGCAGCTCCACCCGGACCGCCATCATCGCCGGGGCCGTCGCGGGGGGTCTGTGGCTGCTGCTCTGTCTGGTGCTGCTCGGCATCTGGGTCAGGTGAGGACCTTTTTTTATGTTTCTCTTAATGAAAGGAAAACACATACTTCTTCCAAATAAATAAGATGGATGATTTTTTGGGGTCAAAATCTTATTTTGCTTTTGGACAGAGACTTTGGCAATGTTACCAGGTGCTGCACTCAAGCTTAGGGTAGTCCCATAGCATTTAGGTCTAGAACACAGTATCGGAGTCGGAGGTAGAGCCATAGCCTTTTGAGGCCGTAGTTATCAACTGTTTCCAGAGCATGGTACTGGTAGGCGGAGCCCATCCCTAGCTCTGCTTCCACAGCCTTTCACCACCCCAACCGAAATCAGGTACACTGGTTGAAGTGAGGAACTCGAAAACGCTGCTCTCAAAGCAGAGGTTAGGCTTCGGTCGTTTTTTGGCGTTTATCGTTTCCATGCATTTTACTTATTTATTTATTCATTCATTCCCCCTTCAGGCGGCGTCGTGAGCGGCTGAAGAAGCGCGCCCGGAACCCGCCCTACTACTCCGTCGGGATGAAGGAGTTCGACTACTACCCCAGGGGGAGGCAGTCCATAGACAAGGACAGCGGGGCAGTGCGGTATCTAACGGACTCCCACAGCGACATGGGTGAGTACTTACAGGGGGAGGCAGTCCATAGACAAGGACAGACAATTACATACCAGGCAAAAGCGTTTTTTTGTGTTACTGTAACAGTGGGGTTCTAGCGCTGCCAAACTGACCACGCCAACAGCTCTTGAGCTTTTGGTGTTGTGGTTAGCACGTTGGATTTGTGATCCGGCTGTCCGGGTTCGGCGCGGGTTCGAATCCCGGGAGTCGGGATGTTGTTTCTTTCTGTTCTTACTGAATTCTACATTACGTTTAAAATTTACCGCAAAGGAAATGTTATATTTGTTAATCTACTATTAATAGGTTCTGGGGTGTAAACGTCTGAAGACACTGTTACCTCCTTGTTACCGAAGAATTAGTTGAAGAAAGATAAAGACAAGGACAATAGTCCATGTGTGGGTAACGTCATGTGTTTTTTCCCCACAGGTCTCGGAGCGACCGTCCCACTCGCTGTGGAGTACAGCAGCAAACGGGACAACAGGAGATCCGGGGACGGCGACTCAGGTCAGTCAGGATCTAATCTCAATTATCGATTCTGAATTGTTTATTGATGATTGGCTATCGATAACTGATCGCTGTGACGTGGTTAAGGACCTCGAAGGTTCTGTCTATTAACAACCCTTCGGATATTACAAATTTCTAAATTATGTATTTATCGACCAGTCTATATATTGATTATTGATTACTAGCTATTAGATTGATGCTAGTTACGTAGAGATTTTTCACATACATCCCCGCGTATACTACAAGCGTATGTATTTGTTTTAATCGATAGGTAATTGATCAATGACCTCATTGATAAATCAAATTTGATGATCATCTGGTGTTGGTCAATGAGAATTTCCTGGTTGATTATTGATTATTGGTTATCGATACACAGTGACGTGGCGAAGGTTCGCGAAGGTCCTGTACACGTACGTGCCGACGGATGAAGACGAGTTGCGGCTACAGTCCGGAGATGTGGTGGAGGTGCTGAAGGGGGAGGGGGGCGGCTGGTGGTACGGAAAACTGAACGGCAAGGCCGGACTGTTCCCCTCCAACTACGTGGAAATCATCAACCTCAACGGTAAGCTAAATATATGAAATTTTATACAGTTTTAAGCACTTTGTTTTGCTGAACTTTACGTTGTTCTTGCGCGCCTGGTGTTTGTTTTTCCTGTCCGATTTAGAGACTCCGCAACCAAAGTCGCACCCTCAGCTCGGGGTGCGGTGCAGGTAGTTGGTATCGGCCCCCGTTTGGGCTAGTAAAGGCAATCTCACATTTTACCTATTCTTTTCAGAGACCCTGCGGCGGAAGGGGGCCAGCCCGCGGCCCAAGTCGCACCCCCAGCTCGGGGTGGGGTGCAGGTAGTTGGTGTCAACCCCCGTCTCGGCTAGTAGACCAAACCTCACTTTTTGTTTTTCCTATTATTTTCAGAGACCCTGCGGCGGAAGGGTGCCAGCCCGCGGCCCAAGTCGCAGCTCGGGGTGGGGTGCAGGGGTGACGTCAGCGACAACCAGAACAACCTGAGCCGGGAGGTGCGCAGGGGCAGCCGGGAGGGCGAGCTGCTCAGGGACGGGCTCAGGACTTAACCTGCACAAAGCTACGGACGGGTTCAGGACTGAACCCATACAACGCTACGGACGGAATAAGGACTGAATCTTTTGGCGCTACGGACGGCATAAGGACTTAACTCTTAATACAACGCTAAAGGACGGGCATAGGATTAAAACCTTACAACACTGGCTTAGAACTTGACCCTCGCAGCGCTAAGGACGGGTTTAAGACGGGCTTAGGACTTAACAGTCGCAACGCTAAGGACCGGCCCGGAACTTACTGTACAGACGACATCTCGCCGGACTTAAGTCTTACAACGCTACGGACGGGCTTATGACTTAACCTCCGCGACGCTGAGCATGAAATCAGGACTTAACCCTCGCAACGCTAAGGACGGACCCGGGACCTACTGTACAGACGGCACCAGGACTTAACCCTCACAACGCTACGGATGGGCTTGAAACTTAACCCTTACAACGCTACGGACGAGCGTAGGACTTAACCCTCGCGACGCTCCGGACGGTCGTAGGGCTTACCTGCATAAAGCTACGGACGGACTTGGGACTTAACCCGTACAACGCTAAGAACGGGCGAAGGACTCAACTCTCACAACACTACGGAAGCCCTCAGAGGAGAACTTTACTGAACTTTAAAACTCTACTGACGGACTAAGGGCCGGGATGCCATAGTACGGACAGCCATACTGCAGACGTTGTCAACTATCGGCACGTAAAGGACTGTCCCAGCGGGACATTTAACCCTTGGTACCCAAGGGTGGCCTGGTAGCCATAATGAAACAGGGTGCAACTTTCTGTACATACTCGGATGTATCGCTCAGAACTGTTCTTTCAGTAACGTTGATACATCACCACATAAAGAACCACTTTGTTATTATATGCTAACTAGACCTTTAGTACGGAATATATATAGAGAGAGATTAAGTGATACATGTCATTTGCAATCTCTGTTACAAGCTTTAGCCAACAAGGCGGCACAATCTATGGATGACATTCTCTCTCGACTTAAAATTTTGTACGATAGAAAACAATAATAACCTGCTCTGAATAAGGCAAGGTGGCATGATTATGAAAAACAGGGCAACAAATTTTGAGAATTCATTTGGAATCTTAAAATTATGAAAAAATGTGGAAATGTTGTAACGTTAAGTTTGAACCCGATGTATTTTGCGTTCTTGTTACTAAAGCTAAGAAAATGAACGAGCAAATTGCCACATGCAATACATATTACGTAGATTCATGTTTTAGACTGTATCCTGTATAACTGATTATTTTTGCACCATTAATCATTTCATCTTTAAGATTCCGCATATACACGGTAGAGTGTCGTCCATAAAACGAACGGTGTGTGGCCTAACACTGCAGGGCTTGAAATACTTTTTTCTGCATACCTGCACTGGTGCAGGTAACATTGAAAATTACCTGCAACAGACAAATTTTACCTGCACCACTCTGGATTTAGGAATTATGGATCATACTAAATTGCTGAGGAATCATTGCTATGTTTCTTTTATACTTAATAGGTGGTAACTAACAGTCAATGCACCAGTGCAGGTTAGGTGCAGGTAGACACCAGAAATACCTGCACAGGTCCAATTTTACCTGCACTAACCTGCGTTTGCAGGTGGTATTTCGAGCCCTGCACTGTACAGAAAATACTTCTCTACTCAGTCCGAAAAAAACTAAATTTCTGCTATGTAATAATACGCAAAGGACATCCCATATGCAGGCAATGTCTCGGCACACTCCATTTGCGAGATGAAATATTCCCGGAAACTGCTGCCAGCAGCGTTTGTCGCCGGCCACGCTGTAAGATACGCTCAGTAATGTACATATTTATTGGAAATCGACCGTTTCCGGGAAGCAAGTAATAAATACTGTGCGTTTATGATCCATGTCTGGTTTCCTTGTGGTGTCCTTTTTGTCATACCAAATAAGGCTGTGTTTATCATACCAAATAAGGCTGTGTTTATCATACCAAATAAGGCTGTGCTCATCATACCAAATAAGGCTGTGTTTATCATACCAAATAAGGCTTTGTTTATCATATCAAATGAATCTTTGTTTTATCATACCAAATAAGGCTGTGTTCATCATACCAAATAAGGCTGTGTTTATCATACCAAATAAGGCTGTGTTTATCATACCAAATAAGGCTGTGTTCATCATACCAAATAAGGCTGTGTTTATCATACCAAATAAGGCTGTGTTTATCATAACAAATAAGGCTGTGTTTATCATACCAAATAAGGCTGTGTTTATCATAACAAATAAGGCTGTGTTTATCATAACAAATAAGGCTGTGTTTATCATACCAAATAAGGCTGTGTTTATCATACCAAATAAGGCTGTGCTCTACAGGTAAATATTGACATGCTAACGGGAGAGAGAGAGAGAAAGAGAGGGGAAAGAGAAGAGAGAAAGAAAGGTGGGAAAGATGAGAGAGAGAAAGAAAGAGACAGACAGAAGAAGGTGGGAGTGAGTGAGAGAGAGATGCAGTCAACGTCGTGTACCTATTTATTGGAAATCGACCGTTTTCCGGGAAGCGAGTAATAAATATCACGTGTTTATGATCCATGTCTGGTTTTCCTCATGTCTGAGCATGGTCTGTTGGGACTGTTTATCAGACCAAATATGGCAGTGTTCTACTGTACATCTTGAACTTTTCGCTGGATCACCTCTCCAGCGTTCACAATGTAAAAAAAAAGAGAAACTTACGCCCTGTCCAAGGGAACGGTCATATTATATTGAAGAATATTCAGTGTAAAAGACAGATTTATTTGAACGCTAAACATTACTGTTTTGCTTTAGCCTTTTACCTCCCCAATATAAGTCAGGTGTACTGATGAAAGTCGGTGGTATGTCAGGGGATTCAAACCCAGGCCCTCTGGGTCTGGGTTAAACATCCTAACCGTTACGCTAACGCAGCCCCACTTCTATATGGATATGTGTACTAATCAATGCTTGGCTATGGCCCATCCAACCCTATATTATAGATTATTTCTCCCGTGCATACCAACTGCATGCGCTATCAAATTAATAATCCAGGGAAATATGACCAATGACTCAATCTATCATTACTTTCACTGCTGGGCGGAAGAAATGCTTCGGGGACACATCATAACGGTTACATTAATCCCCATATCCAATCATGATATTAATACAAGTTTGGGCCATGTTAATACGATCATATGGGTGACATCAACGCGCGCATCAATTTTCGTCTGTTTCCAGACAAATAAAAACAAAGTTTTCCATCATACTGTCAATCGTACAAAGCAGCTGAACATAAGCAGATATATGCCATAAATTACTACTTCCACCTGAGTGAAGTGAAAGTTATTTATTGTCAATTATTGTAATAAGGACGAAATTCGGGTGTAATTGTGTTGCCCGCGGTAGCCTTACCGAAAAAAACAATTGAACATCGAACATTAAGTGCCTTTCTGTGGCATATAATAATAATAATAATATCTGGTGTATTTTGCCAGCCAGTAGGTACCCAATGTGTTGAGTAATGAGACTGTATAACGTGGTATCAACGATTCGGACCCATGACATCTGGGTTACTGTAAATGCATTTAAGTTCGCGGGGATTTAATTTCGCGGTAGCGGGAAAAAGTGGTTTTAATTCGCGGTAGCACCATGTACTGTAGTCTCTTACTGCCATGTTAAAATGTTCGCGGTGGTTTTAGTTCGCGGTGAAGCGGCCACTGCGAAAACCGCGAACATTAAACCAGCGCGAAAGTTTCTGCATTTACAGTATTGGCCAAATACCCATCTGTTATACCACGCAACCCCGTAAAGTAGTGATAGAAGTTGGAAAAATATATCCCAATATTTATGGCCAATATCCCGTAAGAGCAAAATACATGCGAGAGCTTTAAAATAATGACTATGTTTCTAATAAAAGAAATACTTTAACAAAGATCATTCAAAAACACCTAATATATATATGGTTGTTCCTTCACCGACATATTTCTTTCAGAGGACGTTTAAAATATTCAGTTCTCCAAGCAGCTCCTTCCAGCGGCCAAGGTCATATTGCACCGTTAAGTAATAATAATAAGAATCATCTGGTGTATTTTGCCAGCCAGTAGGTACCCAAAGTATGAGTAATGAGGCTGTTTAACGTGGTCGAGGCACCTCCTCGAGCACGGGACCCCCGTTTTACGTCCCTCCCGGAAGACGATTTCGTGGAAAGCTTCGTGAGGCTACAGCAATCCGGACGTCCTTGTTTGGGCCCCCATCCAAGCACTGTCCGAACCGCGCGTAATCCACGCACTAAGAACAAAGTTGGAGATGCAAATCGATAATTGGCAACCGTTTGTTACATCTCACTCACATATTTTTATAATTGCCCCCCTCCCCATCAACTACCAACCTCAAAGATAGCACACCTCTTATTATCATTTACAGCTAAACAAGCACCAACCAGGAAGCATCAACATCAATCATAGGTCTTACCTGTAGGTCTGTGGTGGTTAGTGGTCCACACGGCTTCTATATCCCGTAAAAATCACGCCTGTTTTTGAACTGAACAGGAAAAACGAAAACAAAACGTTTATCTACGTGGCCGGTCAAAGGTCAAAGGTGACAAACCTGGTCAACCACTCGGTGTAACGTTTTACTTAAAATTTGTGGTTTTGAGTCTGGCAAGCATGCGACTCTACATGTATTTCTGAAAACTCAGACTGTGTCAAGATTTTTTTAACACCAAATCAGGTAAAATCCGGACATATCCCCTTGGAAAAAAACAACACATAAATATTGTCACAATCGGATAACCGTCTCCAAATCAAGGAAATATATCAGAAAATAAAACCAACACCAAATAATCCACCTTGCTTACACTTATTTTATTTGGAATAATCTTATGCAATAGTATTCAAACATGTCAACATAATTATACATATATCGCTATGTCAGCTTAATCATTTTGAATGCCAGTGAACACAATACAGCTAGATGTGTACTATACACAATATATGTAATGTTGCAAATGTTAGGCTGATGTTTTAACCGAATGAGACTATAGCAACAAAACAAACCGATGCTATGAAAAGTTAAGAACTTAAGATACAAAACTTGTTATAAAATGATAAGATCTTCACAAACCTTTTTCACAGTTGATATCAGACACATGTCAGAAACACGAAAATGTTCGATTTCAAAACAGATGGATTTTTTTAGCATATTTGCGTATTACTAATTACTTAGGAAGAGAAACACTCTGAACTGAAAAACCTACATCTGTACAGCATTATTTAGGTACCATTATATACAAACTTTAAAAGAAACAAGCCCTCCCACCTCTTTACTAAATTTACCATAATCATCGCAAGCCTGTCTGTCTAGATGTCTCTTTTGTACACTTCCTTACTAAGTACAAACCACCTTTCTCGTATTTGTAACAATCCTCAACAGCCTGCCTGGATATTTACATGTCTGCCTCCTATGTACGAGTAGTTATTGAGCCTAGGTACAGATTTAGACTACAGTTTTCTCTCCAAGCAGAGGTTAGGATCCGGCTGTTTTTAACGTTATTCGTAGTCGATTTTATCGGGCTTACTAATCCTGTCTGGTCTCTTGCTGTGCCAAAAGCTAAC
>NC_049994.1:18702498-18707875 GCF_000003815.2 Branchiostoma floridae | reverse complement strand
GAAAACCCGATAAAATCGACTGAAAAAAAATTAAAAACAGCCGGAGCCTAACCTCTGCTTGAGAGTAACTACAGTTAGCATGGTCACTCCGAGATCCTGGAGGGGTTCTTCTTCCATATGGTTTTCACGTCTCACCTTGCTCTATATGGGTTGTGATGTGTTGTGACAAGTCCTTCTGTACTCTACACATGTTGGGTTTCTTCTCACCGAAGTGTTTTACAAGATGTTGGTCTAAGTTGGACTTCTGTGCAGCAGCATAGTCACACTGATCACACTTGTAGGGTTTTTCTCCGGTATGTTTTCGCATGTGTTGGGATAGGGCCGACTTATAAGCTGTCTTGTATCCGCACTCCCTACACAGGTAGGGTTTCTTGCCAGAATGCTTTTTTGATAGATGTTCATTTAAATTACACTTCTTTGACGCTGAAAAGTTACACTGGTCACACTTGTAGGGTCTTTCTCCTGTATGGGTTCTCACATGTTGGGATAAGTGAGACTTTCGAGCTGTTTTGTACCCGCACTCCTCACATATGTAGCGTTTCTCGCCACTGTGCTTTGCTAGATGTCTGTCAAACGTAGTTTTATCTGCAGCAGAATAGTCACACTGGTCGCACTTGTAGGGTTTTTCCCCTGTATGAGTTCTCCTATGTCGGGATAGGTGAGCCTTATTGGCTGTACTGTACCCGCACTCCACACACATGTAGGGTTTCTCATCGGTGTTTTTAACCAGATGCCTTCCCTTATTGTCTCTGCTCTCCTGTACCTGTGAGGTTGATGTGTTGTCAGGTTGGGGAAAGTTCACGTCACACGTTTCCTGCTGCCATCTCGTGTCTGCTGACTGCTCACAACTGTTGTAAGTCTCGTTCCAATGATGTCCAGTTGGTTCGCTTAAGCCAAAGTAGTCGTAGGTTTCCTGGTCCTCGTTGTACGTTTCCTGTTCATCCTGCTGCCATCCAGTGTCTCCTGTCGGCTCCTCTTTGATGTTCACAGCTTGTTCCACGTTAAGCTCTTTAGCAGGAGGCACACATGTGAACTCCGCCATCTCTAAAACAGTAAAAATATTGTTTAGATGATGATTTTTTTCTTGCTTTCTTTCTTTAAAAAAATGGAAACGGGCGTAGATATATAATACATTATTCTGTCCACATATTTTACCCGTTTAAAATTCTGTAAGATCACCTGATTTTCAGGTTTAAAAAAAAATTCTAGAAGATACGACAACAATTTCGATTTCTGCACCATTTCTAATGATCAGGTACGAATAAAGGCACAAACAAACAAACAAACAAACAAATTGACAGCTGTTATATCCAGCGCACTTGTGACCCTTGACCTCTATAAACTGTACATACTTTGCCTCTTCCCTCATGACCGCAATGAAAAGCGGCCTGCAGGTCGATCTGAGCTTTCATGAATAAACAAAGGTTCAACCAAACAAAAACAAACGTGAACATAACTTTTTTAAGACTACAGATAAGTAAATTGGGAATATACGATGTTATCAATTTTTGTAAACAAAAAATCTTGTAGTTGACAATTGAGACAATATGCAGAAAACTGCGTTGAGATCCATACATATAAATCCTCATACAAATCCTCATCATGAATTTATCACTGAAAAAGACAGTTGGCTACATCATATACCCAGGTTGTCTGCTCCCTTTTCATCGTGTTTGAATTGCAGACTACTTTCTTCATGGAAAAGTTGCTGTCTGAAATGGATCGCTTGTATCGAGTGATTAAAATGTCTCCTTTGGTGTATAGTGGCTCAGATCTAAGTCCCTATCATAGTTTTCCATCATTATTACAATGCACAAAACTCGAATGTACACCAAGAAAAGGTCAAACGGTTTCATATGGAAGAAAACAAACTGACTTGGTGGCGAGGGTCTCACGTATGTTTGGCTTCGCCCCCTCCCCCTTTATTTCTGCCGTATTTACATCAAGAAAATGCCTATAAATTATGATATTTAAATACTTACTAGATTACTGTCCCACAGAAATGACCCCTAACTCTTACAATCTGTATCAGAATACTTGAAAGCACGTTTGTAAGTCTTACCTGCTTCCTATGATAGATTCCTCGTCACTAAACCGGTCGGGCAGCTTTCCCCTTTCTTCTTACGCGTAGGGGTCAGGGGTGAAGTGGTGTAGGGCAAAGGTCAATTTGCTCCCCAGATGCTCCTGATAATACACTTAATGTCAACACAATAAAAAATAAATAGAATAAAACTCGTCAATAGACTTGAATCTATTTTTGCTTATTTGTGGGGCAAATGAAAAGAATTAATATAATGTACACAATAGTTCCGCACAGCGGCCATGTTTTCTCAGTAGAGCGACCGGCCGCTGACCTTCGCGGTCTCACACCGCAGTTCATGCGCCGTACAGAACCTATCGATAGATTCATAGAACTTCTCCTGTCTCCTCAGTGTTCTATTGCCTAGGTATAAATACTATCAAATGCCCAGATTTCTTTACTACTTCGTGGAAGTCAATTATATTCATATTCCATAGATTCCAAAATCCTAGCTATAATTTCTAACACCCAAAATTTCATCACTATAAACACTCCACAAACAGATTTATTCTTCCACATTTTTAAATTCTTGTACGTGTAAAATTTCTCCTTTCATCACTGGGATCTTCTTCGTTCTTCGTGTTTAGGTGGCCATCATCAAATTGCTGATGATAGGGGCTAGGACACGCACGCATAACAATTTTTGCCATACACATTTTCCATTTTCCTTTAGTATTGTTTACATCTTGCTTCATTTTGTATATATAACTTGCTTAGTTTAATTATGTTTTTTTTTGTATATATATATATATATATATATATATATATATATATATATATATGTGTGTAAATTGGTGGCGCTAAAATAAGTAGATAATTTTTAGTGCGTCACAACTACGTCTGTCATGTCTGTCACAGTAAATAAAAAGAAACTACTATCAAAGGTGGAAAACTTGCAATTATTAATCAATTAACATATTTGTAATTTCTAAACTGGTAAAAGCCGCCTTCTTGGACACATTTGCCATAAACCACACCAAACAACCTGCCTCTAAGTCAAATGAGTATTTATTTACTATAACAGTAGTTATCAGTACCAGGTACAGACTAAGACTACAGTTGAAATAGTTACTTCTGGAGGGCATGTAGGGTTTCTTATTACATGTGTTAAGCTAGATGCTGTGCTAAAGCAAATGTCCGGTGTGTCCTTTACGATGTTAGCCTGGAATCCAGCCGTGTTGTGCTTTGGTCGCTCTGCTCCTGCCAACACGTCTGGCATTCGTTAGCATTGGAACGATCGGTCCTTACGTCACTAATGCGGGAAAGATAGAAGTAGTGTTCCGTCGATTACGTACTGTACACATGATTTTGTGTGTTCGATTTCCACCTTGATGGTTCTTTGCGAGGGGGGCTTGGAGCCAACAGCCAATCAGAAATCGCGCACATAAAGTGTGCGAATATTCAAATGCCGATCGTTCCAATACTAACGAATGCCAGACGTGTTGGCAGCGTACCTCTGGGGAGCGACCCAAGCACAACACGGCTGGATTCCAGGCTATTACGATGTTGGTCCAAATGGCCTTTCTGTGCTGAAGAATAGCCGCAAGAGTCACACTTATAGGGTATTTCTCTTGTGTGGGTTCTAATGTGTTGACTTAGACTTCTGAGCTGACCTGTACCCGCACTCCCCACACATGTAGGGTTTCTCACCGGTGTGTTTCACTGATGCAGAATAGTCACAGGAGTTACATTTGTAGGCTTTTCTCCTCCAATGTTTTGACAAGTAAGACTTTTGAGCTGACTTGTACCCACACTCCCCGACATGTAGGGTTTTTCTCCTGTGTGGGTCCTCATATGCTTGGATAAGTCAGATTTTCTAGCCGTCCTGTACCCACACTCCCCACACATGTAGAGTTTCTCACCATTATGTTTTTTTAGATGTAAGTCTAGAGTATATTTCCGTGCAGCAGAATAGTCACACTGTTCACACTTGAAGGGTTTTTCTCCTGTATGAGTTTTCATATGTGCAGTTAAGTTAGACATGTTAGCCGTCCTGTACCCACACTCCCCGCACATGTAGGGTTTCTCATCAGTGTGTTTTGACAGATGTTGCTTCAGAGCGTATCTGTGTGCTGCAGAATAGTCACACTGGTCACACTTATAGGGTTTCTCTCCTGTATGGGTTCTTATATGATTGGATAACTCAGATTTGCGTGCTGCAGAATAGTCACACTGGTCACACTTGAAGGGCTTCTCTCCTGTATGAGTTCTCATGTGTACAGTAAAGGTAGACCTGTTAGCCGTCAAGTATCCACACTTCCCACACATGTAGGGTTTCTGATCTGTGTGCTTTTCAGTGATATGCCTGTTGAAATTTGATTTCCGTACTGCAGAATAGTCACACTTGAAAGGTTTTTCTTCTGTGTGGTTTCTCATATGTCGGGATAAGTTTGACTTTTGAGTTGTCCTATTGCCACTCTCCCTACACATGTAGGGTTTCTCACCGGAGTGTTTTAAAAGGTGTTGTTTTAAAGATGATTTGTGTGCTGCAGAATAGTCACACTGGTCACACTTGTAGGGTTTTTGTCCTGTATGGATTCTCTTATGTCGGGATAAATTTGACTTTCTTGTTGTTCTGTACCCACACTCCTTACACTTGTAGGCTTTCTCACCGGTGTGTTTTGTCAGATGTTCGTCTAGAGTAGATTTGTGTGCAGTAGAATAGTGTAGGGTTTCTCACCAGTATGTTTTGCTAGATGTCGGTCCAAAGTGGATTTTTGTGCTGCAGAATAGTCGCACTGGTCACACTTGTAGTTTTTTTCGGTATCCTGTGTGGGTTCTCATGTGTTTGGATAATTATAAGTCAGACCTATAGGCAGTCCTGTACTCGCACTCCCCACACATGTAGGGCTTTTCACCGGTGTGCTTTGATAAATGCTGTTCCAAAATCGACTTTTGTGCAGTAGAATAGTCACACTGGTCACACTTCTAGGGTCTTTCCCCTGTGTGTGTTCTCATATGTGCCGACAATATAAACTTCCGAGTTGTCCTAAAACCGCACTCCCCACACATGTAGGGTTTCTCACCAGTGTGTTTTCTTTGATGATTGGCCAAAGTGGTTCTGTCTGCAGCAGAGTAGTCACACTGGTCACACTTGTAGGGTTTTTCACCTGTATGGGTTCTCATGTGTCGGGACAAGGTGGACTTATTGACTGCCCTGTACCCACACTCCCCACACATGTAGGGCTTATCACCAGTGTGTCTCACTAGATGTTGGTCCAAGGTGGATTTCTGTGCAGTAGAATAGTCACACTGGTCACACTTGTAGGGTTTTTCACCTGTATGGGTTCTCATATG
>NC_049994.1:18617035-18702398 GCF_000003815.2 Branchiostoma floridae | reverse complement strand
GCAAGACGTCCCTATGTAAGTGAAGCTGGTAAATACTCATTTTCACCTGATTCGAGTAAGGAAATAGGAGTTAAGAGCCTTTCCCATTAAAGATACTGCAATGAGACCGGTCAGGGATTGGACCTCAGTATAACGCCAGTTTACCTTTATCTGCAGTAACCTATCCATTGCTTTTACAAAATTAAAACATGGTATTTGGGGATATCAAGTCGATGAACGGTGGTCTCTAATTGCAATATTCAAAATACTGCTGCAGTTTGAAACCATCTGAGTCCATCAACTTGATATCCCTAATTATTGTGTTTTTAAACACAACGGATATAGGTTACCCCACGGATAAAGGTGAATCAACTTGAAGGGTACATACAATGTACCTCTGGGTTCTGAGACAACAACTCTAACTACAAGACAGTAGTTCAATTTAAAAAAAGAAAGATTCTGAAGAAGCTTACTTCTCCATACTGCGCATGGCGTGGACGGGATCATAGCGTTCGCGACGCTTCACCGGACCCGGAACTCCGTACACACCAAGGTCATAGAACATGCCTGGATAGGGTAAATTAATCATGAATGAAAAGTCATGTTGCTGTCTTCAGTGACAAATTTTATCCTCAAATAGCAACCATGGCAAATGTGTGTGACTGTGCGTGTCTCTTGGAAACACCTGAAATTACAGACAATTACATACAACTGCAGTTTATTCTCATCTTGCAGCATTGTTTTTAACAAAGGTCATACTGGATACTACAACTACATCTAGATCAAAACTGTTTAATCATCAAATTTCAACTTTTTCCATGTTCGAGGATCATGGTAGACTATCAATGGTCAAAACTTTCCTTTGACAAGAACATTAGAACTTTACAATCATACAATCATTATTAATGAAACATTAATATCAATGCAAAAAGAAAATCAACAGAGTTATAAAAACAAAATCCATAAGACGTAACCCTTACAAGATAGGGAACAACAGAAAACAAACTGATCATAAATACTGATAAATCTTTATTGACAGACCAAAAGTACAGCGACTTTCATAAACTTTGACACGGATTACTCCTTGTAAGCTGGCGTGGCAGTCCAAAAATAGAATACACCACAGTTGTTGTCCGTATCAACTGATGTTCCCGCTCGACCACGAGACGGAACCCCCGAGGGCCAGTGGGTGATAAGCCCCGCGGGAGGCCTGGGACCTGGGGTGATACGGAATACACCGTGTTGTATTTCATTTATGTCATACCCACCTGAGAAAACCCCTGTTTTGATGCAAAATGCGCCAGAAGTTGAACTAAATTGGTGCCCTCGAACAAAAAGTAATGTTCCAACGTCCGAATCCGGTATTCGAATTTTCGACGGCGCCGCACTCGTCCCGCTTGAAACACTTCGATTTATTCGAATGGAGCCCGTGTGATACAACTTAGAGCCCGTCTGATACGGAAAGTTATCACCCAGTCCGGAACACCCGTGTCGAACGTTTTCGCGTCACAGGTATGACATAAAAACAAGTGGATAGAACATGAATATATGAACATGATGAATATATCAAATAAGCCTTCCCCACCGTAGTTTGTCCCCGGGCACATCTGGTCCTTCCTCGGAGGGCGCAGCTGCCCCATGGCCGGGCCGTGGTCGTAGATACGGCAGGGATAGATCAGGATGGGATAGGTGTCAAATAGCTGTTCAGCTCGGTCAACGGACTTCTCCAGTACTGTCATGGGCAGGACTATGTCCTGGAACACCTGTAAACAGATAGATAAACAAACAAATAAACAAAACACAGTCAGATCTGGCAGGGGTAGATCAGGATGGGATAGGTGTGAAATAACTCTTCAGCTCGGTCTACGGACTTCTCCAGCACTGTCATGGGGAGGACTATGTCCTGGAACACCTGGAAACAAACAAAACAAATAAACAAATAAACAAGATACAGTCAGATACGGCAGGGGTAGATCAGGATGGGGTAGGTGTCAAATAACTCTTCAGCTCGGTCTACGGACTTTTCCAGGACAGTCATGGGCAGGACAATGTCCTGGAACACCTATAAACAAACAAATAAACAAACAAATCCAGAACTGTCAATGACAGGGGTAGATCAGGATGGGACAGGTGTCAAACAGCTGCTCCGCTCGGTCTACGGACTTCTCTAGGACTGTGATGGGCAGGACAATATCCTGAAACACCTGTAAACAAACAAACAAACAGGGATATAAACAAACAAACAAGATACAGTCAGATTCAGCAGGGGTAGATCAGGATGGGATAGGTGTCAAACAGCTGTCCTGGAACACCTGTAAACAAACAAACAAATAAACAAAAAGTAAACAAAATCAAAACTCATCAATGACAGGTAGATCAGGATGGGAGAGGTGTCAAACAGCTGCTCAGCTTTGTCTACAGACTTCTCCAGGACAGTCATAGGCAGTACTATATCCTGGAAAACCTGGAAACAAACAACAGATAAGCAAACAAAACAAAGCCAAATCCGGCAGGGGTAGATCAGGATGGGATAGGTGTCAAACAGCTGCTCCACTCTGTCTACGGACTTCTCCAGCACCGTCATGGGGAGGACTATGTCCTGGAACACCTGTAAACAACAAATAAACAGATAAGTAAACAAACAAAAAAAATACAGTCAGATCTGACAGGGGTAGATCACGATCGGGTAGATGCCGAACAGCTCCTCAGCTTTGTCTACAGACTTCTCCAGCACTGTCATGGGGAGAACTATGTCCTGGAACACCTGGACACAAACAAATAAACAGATAAGTAAACAAACAAATAAAACAGTCAGATTCGGCAGGGGTAGATCAGGATGGGGTGGGCGTCGAATAACTCTTCAGCTCGATCTACAGACTTCTCTAGTACAGTCATGGGGAGGACAATGTCCTGGAACACCTGTAAACAAACAAATAAACAGATAAGTAAACAAACAAACAAAACACAGTCAGATCCGGCAGGGGTAGATTAGGATGGGATAAGTGTTGAATAACTCTTCAGCTCGATCTACAGACTTCTCCAGCACTGTCATGGGGAGGACTATGTCCTGGAACACCTGTAAACAAACAAATAAACAAATAAACTAAAACAATACAGTCAGTATCCTGATCCTGATCTATCCCTGTCAATCTGACAGGGATAGATCAGGATGGGGTAGGTGTCGGATGACTCCTCCGCTTGGTCTACGGACTTCTCCAACACTATCATGGGCAGGACTATGTCCTGGAACACCTGTATACAAACAAACAGATAAATAAACAAATAAACAAACAAAGTAGTCTGATTCAGCAGGGAAAGACCAGGATGGGGTAGGTGTCACCCAGCTGTTCAGCTTTGTCTACGGACTTCTCCAGAACTGTCATGGGGAGGACAATATCCTGGAACACCTGTATACAAACAAACAAACAAACAAACAAACAAAACACAGATTAGACAGGGGTTAATTAAGAAAGGGGTAGGTGTTGAACAGCTGCTCCTCTCTGTTTACAGACTTCTCCAGTATGTCCTGAAACACCGAATAGATTGGATTATTGATTGGGCTGACTACTTTCTGAGTTTCTCTTCACAGCCAGGGGCTTTGAAGTGACTGGATAACAAAGCTAAACGTTGTATACAGTAGAGATGAGGGGGAATACAAGCTTGGTGACATTTGGGACCACATTATAAACACTGCTGTAGCCACACCTACCTACTCTGCCAAATAGAACCAGTCAGTATTGCCCTCATTGAAGAAGGTGACAGATGGTCACCAAAAACTCATGTATTGAAAAATAAATCTCTGGTCATCATGGCAACAGACAAGATGCACGTAATATACTGGTAGGAGGTTACTAGCAGTTTCTATATCAGACACAAAGGTTAAAGGTGAGAGGTTACCTGTTTAGCAAAGGTCATGGCCCTGACCCCTGGGGTGGTGGTGAACTTGAGGAAGGCAGGCTTGGGGGGCAACAGCCAGCCAAACAGCAGCCTGCATGGGGGAGGGGGGGGGGGATAGCAAATTAGGCTTAGCATATAAACATTGTGAGACCACCATTCTTTGCTTCAGATTATTTGACTAATCAAGAAGTATATCAAAAACATTTTAGAAATCTCAGACAGAGCTGTTATTAATGGAGGAGTCGACTACTCTCTCATTGCAGCCAGGGGCAGAATTGCGAGGAGCGTACAATAAGCAGGGCTAAATTGCAAGTGTCTGGAGCAGCTGCCATTTGGAGCCACTGGGTGAGTCAACTGAGTCAGCTTACAGATGTAACTTATGTCATTCTCATAATTTATATAGTATAATATACAGGTATTAGCCATAGCTTAAATGGTGTAGGGTTGATGTTAGTTTGGGTTTACCATGATCACCATTGACCAACATAGGGGCCACATGTAATGACAATGAACTTTGTTGCATATTAAGGACCAACAGAAGGTAAATGCATTAAGTTTGATTTCTAAACTAAGGTAAAATAAAAAGAATGACCCACCTGAAGATGGGGTTGTTTCCGAAGGGAATCATGGACTCCACGACCCAGAAGATGGCTCGGTTGTGCCTCAGCAGGTACTCCCGCAGAGGGATGTACTCATAGTCCTCTCCCTTCTGTAGGAAGGTCTCCACGTGCTTGTAGAACCAGGGTTTGTACCAGCTGGCCACATGGTTGATCTGGGAGGAAAATGGGTTTATAATATATGTTACTATACTGTTTATACAGGAGGTACTCCCGGAGAGGGATGTACTCATAGTCCTCTCCCTTCTGTAGGAAAGTCTCCACGTGCTTGTAGAACCAGGGCTTGTACCAGCTGGCCACATGGTTAATCTGGGTGGGGTGAAAAAGGTGTTTAATAGAATCTGAAATGATTATACTGACCATTCTAACTTGTGTATTTGTTTGTCCCTGCTTGTGGACTCCAATATCAGCAACACTGCCTGAGAGTCTGTGTAATGTACATTTCTGAATAAATGAATACATAAACTATAGTAACTGTTGTGCGCTAGGAATATCTCTACATGCTTGTAGAACCAGGGCTTGTACTAGCTGGTCATGTGGTTTATCTGAAACATAAGAGGCAAGTCAGTATCCTGGCTCCTTGGTTTCAAATTCGTGCGCCAAACCTGGACCGCCATCACACTAAAATAACAGCTAGGCTGAAAAGTCCAGACCAGTAAGACTAGTCAGTTGGCGGTGCTTGAATCCCACTGTACAGTAACTGACTGTTAGAGTTTTCTGACAGTCTCCTGCCTTCTGGATTTGAACCAGCACCAAACCCAGGCCACCAGCGCACAAACCCAACACACTAGGCAAATGCAATAAAGGTGCTTTGACTTCAATCCTTTAACTGGATTAGTAATGACACGAAGAAGAAGACTGGATGCAGGATATCATATTCAACAAAGATAAACCTTTTTAATTAAGATACTTCTTAAAACTGACCTTAGCCTTCTCCTTGGGGTCGGTGACATCAGTGAAGTTCCCGACCATCACAACAGCCTCGTCCTTAGAGAACACTGTGGCCTCCAGGTAGTCTGGCAACTGGGGGAGAAAACATATCAACATACTGGTCAAAAAGACTTCAGAACTCTTTTCTTCAATATTCAATCAAACTGTACAAACAGACAATTGAAATTGAAATGTATGCACTGTCGCCTTTAGGTAGTCTGGCAACTGGGGGGAGTAACATCGGAACCTAATCAGAATCCTTTTCTTCATGATTGATTCAATTAAACTGTATAGTGTATATATCAGATAGTAGAATCCTAAAGTATACTGAATTATCGACTCGGCTAAAGAGAATGCCGTGGCCTTCTGGTAGCTGGGGAGACAACAGTGGGGACTGCGCTAAAAGACTTCTTTTCTTCTTCAGTCAATCAAACAATACAATCAGACAATAGATTCGTGTAATGCAAGTAACGCCATTCAGGCAGCAGAGGCTGTGGGAGACCAAGGAAATCTTGGGAGTGTGTTTAAGAAGGACATCAATGTGTGTCGCCTTGCCATATGCCCAACACAGAATCTTTTACTAGTTTGAGTATGTCAATCTCTGTTTAGGGACTAAATAGGACATGACTCTGAACAAAAATGAACTAAGTCTCCATAAAGTCTCCACCTTTGCCGTCTTGTCCAAGGCCCCTGAGAGGTCCCTCATCATGTCACAGTAGGCCTTCTGACCATGGACGGGGATGTACTTCAGCTGAAAAGATTAAACGTCATGAGATAACCAGCCTCAGTCATATTAAGCCTTCTTTAGTTGTTGGTTTTTGCCACAAAGAATCATGCTGCACTCTGGAGCTATTTTGTTCAAACCTGTACAACCAGGAAGGTTGAGCACAACTGTACAACCTCCTTGCTGTAATGTGTTACATTACAGCATAACAAAAACTCTCAAATCACATTTCAGAGTGTCCAAAATTGTCATTTCAAAGTTGACTAGAAATGCCAAATCCATCAACAAAAAATTCCTTCAATGATAATTGTAGACGAAACTATGTAAAATCTCATACCTTTAATAAGTTTTGCAGTAAAAACTTTATAAATGCTTACCTTAAGATAAGGCTTGACAGGTATGATTTTGAGCTCCATGGCCACCAACAGCCCCAGAGAACCATGGGACCAGGGCAAAGCGTAGTACAGGTCAGAGTGTTCGTTGTCCTTTGTGGCGTGCACGAGCGAGCCGTCGCCTAGCAACACGTCCCATGATTCCACAGCCTCCTGGTAGAAGCCCACCTGTGGGATATCAAGTTTCAATAAGCTGGATCATGGTTCAAACTGCACATGCACAGTAAGTTGCATTGTCACAGGGTTATATGTCAAAGTTGAAGGCCCCTGATGAGGTTCAGGTTGCTGGGAAGTTCTTGAATCCTTCCCTCCATCTGTTCCGATCCTCCATAGTACAAGTACATGTCTGTACATTATCAGTCTTCCAATTAACAATCATGTAAATAACACATCCTTAGTTGATGTTATGTATTGTCAGAGAATTCTTCAAATTTGCTTTGTGGCAGCTAATTATAAATTTGTGGAATGGTGAAAATCAGGTCTGCTTGCAGAATGATTAAGTTTGTTGTTAAAACACAATGGTATGGAAGGTTTTCAGTATCTACACATTCAATCAGAGTAAATAATTACAAGGCCAACTACATTGTAGTATGAAGATTTGTGAATTAAAAAAGGTGTTTCCACTAACCAAGGAATTGCATTTACCAGGCCCATAAGGACCATACCCAGAACTAACCCTGTGTGAGTATGTTGTCATGCCGACGCCTAGCCCCAAACCTCCGCAAGTCGCATCCGCAATCTCCAAGGTAACGGCCAAGGTGTATCCTAATAAATCATGCATGGAAGAGCAATAAAACATCAGGCCTAAATGTGGGTACTGTACACTGTAGGACTGTCTCCAGGTTTCCATTTTTATGGGTTGAAGGGTGTAGCTGAAGGCCCTGTGGGTTAGTGCTCACAAAAGTCAGAAGGGTCTTGAAGCATCCTTCCACAGAAAATCTTGGAAAAGAAACCCCCATAAATGCTATTTACAAATTTGCTGGAACGTGGCAAAATCTTATTTTTTTGGCCCATGTTGTTAAATTTCCTTGTCAAGACAGCCATGTTCAGTGCACACATTTTTTTTTTCAATTTTGAAATTCAGATTGTTTGGATCAATTGTAGGTCACAACAAGCAAATTTCAATCCCAACACAGAGGCTGGCTGGGGTTAATGACCCCCTCCCCGAGAATTGTAGGGACGGCAGCTAGGGGCGCCCTTTTAGTCTGGCTAGGAGGGACGGGTCCTGGAAACAGCCCTGGTACACGTTAAACAGGACTGACCCTGTGAGAGTAGGTGGTCATCCCTGCACCCAACCCCAGACCTCCACAGGTCGCATCTGCGATTTCCAGGGTCACCGCCAGGGTGAAGCCTGGGTAATCATAAAAGGTATTTACTCTTATCATATACTTTATGATATCAAAGCAGACGCAAGGATCCAGCTCAGTCTCAGTGTTTTACCTGTGTCTTTTCAACATCTAAATTACAGTGGAAGCCAGTTAATTACACAACAGATTAACGGACGCTTCTGAGTGTTAACTGCACAGATTCCTCAAATCTCAAACCGGTGTGGTCCAGCTAGATAACTTCGCATTATTGCACCAGCCGGATAATTGCACGAAATTAACTGGCAAATAGACCATGCAATTAATTGGCTTCTACTGTATATATTTCTGGTATAGTTTTCTTTTACACAATGTTCTAGGTAGTGCCTAATCCCAGCACAACAGGCCACCATTCTACAATTTGCAACCAACACAAAAAACATTCATATCAAAACATTTTCCATATTTGATCAGACATTCTTCCACAAGTAAGTACTTCAGCAAAGTGACTACACTTGCTGAAAATTAAGCATAATGGTCCAGATTTAGCGTGGCGGTAGCAAATCTTAGTGTCACAGTGGTGACTCTAAAATGCACTAACTAGAACCATGGGTATAGTACTACCAGCAGTATTCCTTTTCGGTCTGCACTAATCCATACTTCCAGATAAATCAAGAACCAATTGTTTTGAGATATTTCAGACTCTTACCCCGAGGGATGAGGTAGCGTGTGATGTCCCCAACCGAAACCATCGGCTCCACCCGAACCACCTGCCGCTCCTCGTCCAGGGACAAGATGTTGTACAGGTCCACTGGGATCTTCTCACACTGGTCCTGTAAACAAACAAACAAATAAATAAAGAAACAAATATTCCAGGATGTAACTTACACCTGTCTCTCTCATCCAGGGACAGGATGTTTTACAGGTCCAATGGGATCTTCTCACACTGGTCCTGTAAACAAACAAACAAATAAATAAAGAAACAAATATTCCAGGATGTAACTTACACCTGTCTCTCTCATCCAGGGACAGGATGTTTTACAGGTCCAATGGGATCTTCTCACACTGGTCCTGTAAACAAACAAACAAATAAATAAAGAAACAAATATTCCAGGATGTAACTTACACCTGTCTCTCTCATCCAGGGACAGGATGTTTTACAGGTCCAATGGGATCTTCTCACACTGGTCCTGTAAACAAACAAACAAATAAATAAAGAAACAAATATTCCAGGATGTAACTTACACCTGTCTCTCTCATCCAGGGACAGGATGTTTTACAGGTCCAATGGGATCTTCTCACACTGGTCCTGTAAACAAACAAACAAATAAATAAAGAAACAAATATTCCAGGATGTAACTTACACCTGTCTCTCTCATCCAGGGACAGGATGTTTTACAGGTCCACTGGGATCTTCTCACACTGGTCCTGTAAACAAACAAATAAATAAACAATAAACAACTAAATAAACAAATATTCTAGGGTGTTGTACAGGTCTACTGGGGTCTTCTCACACTGGTCCTGTAAACAAACAAATAAATAAACAATAAACAGCTAAATAAACAAATATTCTAGGATGTTGTACAGGTCTACTGGGATCTTCTCACACTGGTCCTAGAACAAACAAACAAACAAACAAACAAATAAATCAATAAAAAAATATTCCAGGATGCAGCTTTAACAGCTTCTTATGAAAAGTGAAGAAAAACAAGAATAGTTCAAATTATGAGCTCAAAGGGTTTAAAAAAATTAATACCCTGTTTGTTTTTCAAATGGGATTTATTTGGGTAGCCTCAGCTTTTATTGTTTTTAGTCCTACCCAAAGCAAAACATGGCCCAAGTGAGACTTTGACTTGAGGTCAAAGCACATCAGCAGAAAAAATCATGGCGGCCGCATCAAGTTTGGGGACACATTTCAAGGAAGGTGTGACCTGCAGCATCTGCCTGGAGCTGTTCACTGGGCCCAAGGTGCTGCCATGTGGACACAGTGTTTGTCAGGACTGTCTACAGGACATTGTAAGGATGGGAGTGGACTTCAAGTGTGTGAACTGCCGCCAGCCACAAAGGGTAACATTTGGTGGAGAGGGTTCAGGAACAGGACAGTTCAGGGATCCATTTGGTGTGACAGTGTCAGATGAAGGGGAAATATTTGTAGCAGACAGGGGGAACCAGAGAATCCAAGTCTTCACCCTACAGGGAAAGTTTGTCCGACAGTTCCCAACAGTCATGTCAGGTGAACAGAAGATATACCCAGAAGATGTGGCCATGGACGGGGAGGGGAACCTATGGGTGGTGGGGGACCTATGGGGGATGGATACAGACTTTGTTGGGTTTGCTGTGCAGTACAACAAACAGGGCACAGTTCTGAGGAAGTTTGACCTGCAGGCAACAGGGTGGGGCAGGGGCATTGCCGTGGATACCAGGAGGAACCACATCCTCATCACACAAACCAAAGACTCATCCAACCCATATGGTGAAGTTTTGTTGTTCCGGCCAGATGGGACACTTGTGAGAACTGTGGGTCAGCAGCAGGGGATGAAGTACCCATGGTACATCACTGTGGACAGGGAAGGGAACATTCTTGTGTCAGACTGTCTAAATAACTGTGTCTTTGTGTACAACGAGGATGGACAGTTTCTGCTCAGGTTTGGAGGTCATGGAAGAGCTGAAGGTCAGCTAAAGTTTCCCCTTGGTATCTGTACAGACAGGGCAGGTAACATCATCGTGGCAGACTGGTTGAACCGTCGAGTAGAAATGTTTGACAAGACAGGAGAATTCCAGAAACACATCGCTACAGGCATGGAGAGGCCATGTGCCATTGCCATGGCAACACAGGAACAGCTGGTAGTGGCTGATAGCAGAGAGGACACAGTCAACATATTCCTGAGCTTCTGAATGAACTTATCCAACCTGTAAGACTACTGTATTTTCTCGAATAAAGTACGGACCTCAATTAATGTACGCACCCCTGATTTGGGGCAAGTCTCAGACAGATCTGTGGGACTGAATTAAAAATGTAAAGACTCAAATAAAAACTTGCAAACTTTGTCACCAATCATTGCAATAGGATTACTGTTTGCACAACAAGCAAACAAACACAAAATACTGTAAATGAGTCTGTTTATCTCGAAGCAGGTAACAATAACTGTACCTTCTGGAAGAATGTAGTAGACAGACTGAGCCAGTTTGGGCGTGATGTACACATGGGTTTCCTCTTATCCTTCGGTTGGTCGCCCTACCGCCGGATTCATAGTGATACACTCACTCACTATCAGGCTCAACAAGGGTTTGACATGCTTTCACACAGTTCTGTCCTTACTAGTACTACAATCTTACCTTCTGGAAGAACGCTGTAGACAGACTGAGCCAGTTTGTACGCGATGTACACATGGGTTTCCTCTTGTCCTTTAACTGGTCATTCCACCACCAGATTCATAATGATGCACTACATGGTACTCACTATTGGGTTTATCATCTTTTGTTTCCCATCAGGTGAGGGTTAGACATGCTCTCACACACGACTTTGGCCTAACAACAATCTTACCTTCTGGATAAACATTGTAGAGACTGAGCCAGTTTGGGCATGATGTGCACATATACACTTCCTTCCAGCATCTGATACCCTGTGACCCTGCAATATTTAAATGACACACACCAAGACAAACAAACACAAAAACTGCAACAATCTTACCTTCTGGAAGAACGTTGTAGAGAGACTGAGCCAGTTTGGGCGTGACGTGCACATGGGTTTCCTCTTGTCCTTCGGCTGGTCGCCCCACCGCCGGATTCGCCGCTGGATGTCGCGTACGCGTTCATCATGCTTCTCTGGAGCAGAGAGGAATGTCCGACGGAACCAGTTCCTGTGGCGAGAGGACAGGAAGAAAAGTTAGAAAATCTTTGATATAACAAACCAGCAGTGGCTCTCACCTGCTTAATATATATGTTTCTGAAGTGTGCCTATCAGAGCTTTCTCAGAGCTTCAGACTGGAGTGTTACTTCTCACTGCTATAACGCATGTATGTAACCTATAGCTATGTTGGTGGGGCTTTTGCAGGGAGACAATGCAATAAAATTGGATCTTCATGTCTTCTTGTTGCTAATACTGACAAATAATTTCTACTGAAAACACAAGTTTAATGGATTATTTGTACAGTAAGTACAGGTTGCGTTAAAGCTGACTGTAAGATTCGATATTCTTACATGTTTGGTGAGTTCTTTATCGGGCTCTCTTCATCAAGATCATAGCTTTTTGATCCATCTTAAAGGACATCCCCAACCACAGCTATAATCAGTAGGTAGGTGTAAAGAGTCTTTCCTGTAGGCAAAACATGGATGTCTGCTAGGGACTAAAACCCGCCATCTTCAGATTTACCTTGCCACTTTTGATTTCCCTTCTATCTGGTACTACATTAGTGCACAGCTGAAATTGAAATGAAAGTGCTCACCTGAGCTGCAGACAGGTGTCGAATAAGAAGCTGGCAGGTAGACAGAAGACCAGGATGATGAAACCGCGATTGTCCTCTAACCAGCGGATCAGCCGCTTACGGAACGGGGAAGACTCACCCATAGCTGTGATCTAGGTGTCAGAAAACATACAAAAAGTTCATCTGTGTTATTTGGTATAAAACATCATTGGAAAGAGATTTAAGTTTAACTTAACCCATACTGTATTAGAACTACGGTTGTCTTCTAGCCAGTGGATACACTGCTTTGTAATACGGAACAGTGAAGAGTCACCTATAGCTGTAACCTACATGTCCAAAAACATACATTGTACACTACAAGAAAGTTCATCTGTGTTGGCACAAAACATCGCGGCTATCAGCAGTTTACCGACATGCCGATTTGCCAATTAAAGCTTCCGTACATACGTAAGTACTTGCCGTTTGATACAAATTTGTCGGTGTATATATGAAATCCACAGATAAACAGCCTTGTTATATTATTGTGTTGGATTAAAGTTCCACTGGGAATAGAATCTCAAGGGACTTGCTATCAGTTACACTCTCTTTGAAGTGTTTTTCTTGCGACACCGCAGAAAGTGAGAGATCAATGCACGTGAAGCAATGACCGGGGAAACATAGTAAACAATGCACGAAACAGTTTCTGGAAAGCGCAAAAGCCTGCTTGTTTATTTATGGTTCAGTTTTGAATATGCTGGAATGTGTTGGATTAAAGTTCAGTGCCGTTATATATTTTTTGTTTCAACCATCTCTTCTTCTTGAGGATAACCACTGAGGCCCAACGCACCGTTATCTAATCATTGGTGATTCAGAACTGTTTTGACACAACAAACTTGATTTCCAGGTTTACCATATGGATCAGCATAATTATGTGAATACAGTTTTCTGGGGTTCGACCTCACACAGCACCAGATAATTTGTTTGGGGTTGCTCTTGTTCCCGATGGGAAAGTAAAGATTGGGCTGTTCCAAAAAATAATTGAGAAGGGGGGGTGGAAGAGGTCTCAATCCAGCTTCCGACCCAACCCCCCCATCCGATCCAGATTTTTTTTACCCAACCCCCCCGTCCAATCCAATTTCATCATTTTCACCCAACCCCCCTATCCAATCCAGATTTCCCTGACCCAACCCCCCTATCCAATCCAGATTTCCCTGACCCAACCCCCCTATCCAATCCAGATTTCCCTGACCCAACCCCCCTATCCAATCCAGATTTCCCTGACCCAACCCCCTATCCTATCCAAATTTCCCTGACCCAACCCCCCTATCCAATCCAGATTTCCCTGACCCAACCCCCCTATCCAATCCTGATTTCCCTGACCCAACCCCCCTGTCCAATCCAGATTCGCTTCATCCCGTCCGTTGGAGATTTTCGAGTAAGAAATTGATGTCCATTTTCAGACATTTTCTAATGAAAAAAGACCTGCTGCTCATCAGCCAAATCAGTCATTGGTCATGATTGGACACGGGTGCTGTCCTGGACCAGCATCCAAACCAATCGGGACGCTTTTCTTTTTACAGAGGCTCTTATGACCCTGGGTACTTAGTTGTTTATCTCATAATCATTATAAGTTGCACAATACAGTATTAATTAACTATTAAGAACTGTTTTGCAAATGTTCATCCCTTGATTTGTTATTTTTGATTGCAATAGAATAATGTTAAACAAACAGTCATTTTCTCAAGTAGGTGCTAATCAGTAACAACTGTATTGTTCAGACTAGTGGGTCTTTCCGTCATTTGAGCCCTATTGGTCATGGTTTCAGCTCATTTGAACTATTTGAAAGTCCTACAAGACTAAGTCATCAAAATACAATTTCATCATGTATGCAGAGTATGCAGGTACCTGTAGCAGGTGTTGGAACAAGGGCATAATCTTAATACTAATGCAGCATCACTAGTACCAGAGAAAGTTTACTTGCACTACTCTGCAGGAAAAGAATTTGTCATATGGAAAGCAGTAACAAAGCTATTTATTATTTTCTTTGATTGGCAATTTCTTAGTTCTTAGAATACATATTAGTTACAGGAAAGAAAAAAGTACTTAGGTGTGGGTAGATCTCAGAAATACCTCGGAGTCCTCATCTCAGCGCTAACTTTGCCTAATAGATGCAAGGAGCTTTTATCTTGATAGATGCAACTATTTGCAGGGCAAATTATTAAGTTTGTGTTCAGGAGATTCATGTGGTATCATCTATCATAACGATAGGCTTGGTCAAATTCCTGTCCTGAGATGCTCTGATGTTGAGCACTAGGTAAGGAACTTTACATGACTTTTTTCTCACTTTGATCACTCACTGACTCAGGTCATAATGACTACCTAACTTGGGTTAGGGACATCCCTTTGGATAGAACGAGCTTGAGGACATCCATACTCTAGAGCAGAAGTTGGTGGGGTAAATCGTGACCTTTTTTTATCAGTGGGAATGCTGATCGAAAAAGAAACGGATGGAAGTAAAGGGTCATGATTTTTCCCACTAACCCACACCTTGCAGTGTAAAAGAAGGTCCCACCACACTCAAGAAAAAGTGGGGGTTCTTCCCAATATGAGTCAGGATTGAATAAGTCAGTCTGGATATGCACCATGTACTCTTCTGTACCAATGACGTTATATATAATGATTTGATGAGGCAGATCGAATCATGACGGCAGCAAATATCATTTTATCAAAGTAGTACATTGAATGGTGAAGTCTGTAGTATTTATGGACTAGTAATGCTAAATGTTTGATGACAGCGAGCAGGATCAAAGTAAACAGTTCTTTGTTCACTGTTGACAAAAGCTGTGGTAATGAATTCCTTCGACCTTTTAAATCCCTTATCAAAACAAAGCTCTATAAGCTTCTGCAGTTGTGAAGTTATGTGGAATGAGTGGAACCAAGCAGCTTTCATCAAGGCTGTTTGGTGGAATGGCTGGCAGAATTCTGTTTACACCTGCCATTCTGTTTTGATTGAATCCAATATTACTGATTGTGTCCCTAATAGCTGTAGAAGTTTGGAACGATTGGGGCCTGAAAACCGCTGGAAAATATTCTGCATTTTCAGTTGTTTTTTTCTTGTGATTATTCCTTGCTTTTTGCTTCGGAAACATCCTGCATTTTCTTCGAAAATGTAGCCTTTCTAGTTGATGCAGGTTTAGCTACTGGTGGATGTCTGATGTCCTATTTGAGAAAAGAATTACAGTTTAGTTACAGCACTATTTGAAAACCATGATTTACACAATTTGTATTTCAGTGAAATAGCAAGCAAGCTCTGTTTCTTTATACCAAAACATAATCACATATGCAGAAGAGAAAGTCCCAAGGTTTCGGTGGGTTTTGATGTTCTGGTCGCAAGACAAATGTATTGTTTACATGAGATGACTGTCTAAAAGGAAAAAAAATAATAATACAATTGAATTTTTTTCCTCCTTGGAAAACCTTGGGATTCTTAGAGCCTGGCATCCAAAACTGTAGAAAATAAACAGAAGACTAATTTGCATTTTTCATGAAACAATAGCAAAGTAAACATTGGCAGCCAGTGGCAGGTTTGAATCAGAATAGAATTGTTTACTTTAGCCTCTAGGATTAAGGATTAGTGTAAGGGATTATGTGACTCTCTAATGAGCTCTTCTTTGCACCAAACTTGTCTTCTGTGGTTATACTCAGTGATGAGAACTGAGAAGGAATCATACGTACATGTAGGTACCGGTATTTTAAAGGAATGTTAGATAATTTAGTTGCTGAAAATGAATCTTTGTTTATTTGACAGCTAATGTTACATACATTGAAAAGGCGATGAAAAAGTAACAAAAAGTACATGGGAGGCAGAAGTCTGAAAAATGTTCCTGTTAGGGGCTCAATAGAAATGTTTGAACATGTAAAAAAAGAGGCATAAACTTGATAAAGCACAATCTCACCAAAAGTTTTGTCCTGGAAATTAGCTCAGATGAATTTGGATTTTGGACCAAGCAGCTTAAAATCAAATTTTAACCTCCTTGATTTAACTTCAAAAATAGACGTACCAGTGCCTTCTCAAAGCTCAAAACTTGCAAATTACTGGAAGTCATCAACACCTGTGGAAGGTTGCAAAGGAAGCTAGAAGTAGAAGCAAGGAGGTTGAAAAAGAATTTGGAAAGAATGTCTATCTCCTTGGTAGAAGGGACCAGTGTTCTCACCAGGCCTTTTCAGCATAGCGGGCCGATACGCTGTGGGCTGGAAAAATGACGCTGTAAAAAGCCCGCTACGCTGTATTTTCACCCAGCGTAGCGGCCAAAAAATGGGGGAAAACTGGAAAAATACCGTACTAAAAATACGAAAGCACGTGCCAAGCACGCGCCTCCGCTGTTTCAGGAAGTTTCAGCTCGAAGGGAGGTGTTTTACAGCACCCCGCGTACCGCTATCTCGCAGCCCCCACCCAGGACCGCCCCTTGCGCGGCGTGCGTTCTGTACTGTAAACAGAGAACCGGCACAAAACTTGTAAAAAGTTTCGGTTCAAGTCCGGTCAAAATCGGAACGGCAAGAAACGCTTCTTGGACTTGCACAAAAATAGCACTTGTATATATTCCCTTTTATGTTGCAGTATACTTGTAAATCATCTAAAACCTTCCAAAGATCGAGAAATTTGCGTTGAGAAATGACGAAAAACATCGTGCCTGCATGCATGCAGACAGCTAGCGGTAATGGCGGCGAAAACATCGTAAAATCTCGCAAAAAATTCTCACGAGATCTGATGCGTCTCTGTGACGTCAGGGGAAACTAGCGATCTCATTGGTTTAGGCAAAGACTTTAGGATAAACAACAGCAGCGACCGCCATTTTTGGAGCAAATTTTACCGTATTTTACCCCGAAAATTTCTGCCGTTTTGGAGATTTTGCGGGCCCAAAACTCATATCAAAAGGAAGCAAAGGTATTCTTGTTGTTTTTACGTCCAACACCTCTTATGTGAACGCATTATTCGTCCGCCGATCGCGAACTTGAAAGTCGGCCGGGGATTCCCCGGGCCGTGCCGAGCACATGTTTCTGCGTGTTTTGTTCTGTTTACGATGAAAAAAAATACGATGAAAACAGAGACTGTCAAAGTTGTTTATCTAGATAAAGTTGGTGGCAAACCGGACAATATTTATTAAAGTACTGTTGAGCTGAGTAAAGTATGTTGTTTATGAGTTTTTAGTTGTCTTTGATGCTTTGACTCAAAGTATCGTTACGTCAAACTGCTACAATTATCGTATATATGCCCCTAAAAACTGATACAATAAGCCTTCTGAATAGCCTAAAATGCAAGAGCTTCCGGGGGGCTTCGCCCCCCTGGGTCCCCCCATAGGGGCTCTGCCCCTGGACCCCGCCGGGGGCCTTCGGCGGCCCCCGGACCCCTGCCCGACGCTGTGAAAAAATCCTGGTGAGAACACTGGGGACTGCTTCCAGCAGTCAGAGTCAGGTCATTCTTTGGAAGGGAACGGATTCGAAGTTCAACCAAGTCAGTCCAAGGGGGACATTTTCTCTCCTATCAACCGGTTGGTATCGCTGTAAAGTTGAATATATTTCTGACCTAAAATTTCTCTGATTTGCCAGCAGCAGAATTCACCTCACATTAATAAATGAACTTGGCAGAAAATCATCTCTGATTGTATGCTAATGAGACTCCTCTGATGTTGGCAAAAGGTTTTGTCCTGTAGTGACTTCCATTGTTATGCTGACCTTAATCTGTGCTAATCTCTTCTCTGCTTTTGTCTTCTGATAGATTTGCTATTCCTCTACTGGATCATGTCGCTACCTTGTAAAATTGTGGAGGCATTAGAAGGGAATCAGGCAAAGATAGACTCAGAGTCAGACTAAGTAACTTTGGAGTGTTCAGGATGCAAAGTATTATGATATTCTTTTTCATTTTCAATAGTTTTACTTTGAAATTCACATCTCTAAAATGTTCAGTGAGTGACAGCTGCCAAGAATTTTAACAACCCAGGACAAATATCTATTTGTGATCAGTGTGGTGATTGTTTCACATAAATCCAAATGTCCTCAATCAATCTAAGCTATTTTAAAAATCATTATAGCCAAGGAGTTTTTGGAACATAGCAGCGATGAAACCATCATTTCACTCTACTGTGCTGAGCTGCAGACACATGGTTCCGTGAAGGCTTGTGATCTTTTGGCTACAAGAAAAGCAATAATAATTATACTAGTTGTCTATAACTAAGAAGACAACAATATGACCCAACAAAATTTGACACAACCCCCCTGTCCGATCCAGATTTGTTTGACCCAACCACCCTATCCAATCCAGATTTGTTTGACCCAACCCCCCTATCCGATCCAGATTTGTTTGACCCAACCCCCCTATCCGATCCAGATTTGTTTGACCCAACCCCCCTATCCGATCCAGATTTGTTTGACCCAACCCCCCTATCCGATCCAGATTTGTTTGACCCAACCCCCCTATCCGATCCAGATTTGTTTGACCCAACCCCCCTATCCGATCCAGATTTGTTTGACCCAACCCCCCTATCCGATCCAGATTTGTTTGACCCAACCACCCTATCCGATCCTGATTTGTTTGACCCAACCCCCCTATCCGATCCAGATTTGTTTGACCCAACCCCCCTATCCGATCCAGATTTGTTTGACCCAACCCCCCTGTCCGATCCAGATTTGTTTGACCCAACCCCCCTATCCAATCCAGATTTGTTTGACCCAACCACCCTATCCGATCCTGATTTGTTTGACCCAACCCCCCTATCCGATCCACATTTGTTTGACCCAACCCCCCTATCCGATCCACATTTGTTTGACCCAACCCCCTATCCAATCCACATTTTTGACCCACCCCCCCTATCCATCCAATCCAACCTCTTCCGCCCCCCATTCTCCTTTATTTTTTGGAATAGCCCATTGTAACAATTGGTACGTACATGTCCCTTAAGCTTATTGCATGCCCACTATTTCATGACATAAGACCCCTTACTGTACTTTGTCCCGTTACCTAAAATATACTTCAACTGTGGTGCTTAAAATTAAACTTAGTTTTGCATACTCAGTTTAGTAAGAAAATTATACCCCCCTCCCCAACACACAAATCTTTGCGTGTCCGCCAAATTCTACAATCCTTGTGTTTTGACAGCACCTGACGTAGGTTCTCACCTGCCGTTCTGACGTTACCTGACGTCTCTCACCTGCTGACGTTCACACCTGCACCTGTGCACGTCTTCAGGTGACGTAAGATCGTCTCACGTCCAGAGTCCACCGATCAGCTGCGTAACTGGGGCAGGGCGACCTTTGACCTTTAGTGTGTCACACCGGTGTTCGCCACATTCCTGATAGTCTCCAAGCAGATGTTGGGAAGGAACTTGCTAACTGTAGGATGTTCAGCAAGACGATGTAGACCGCCATATATCAGTTTTGAATTACCAAAGTAATACTCAGAACCATTAGAAAACAACACTCGGTTGGTTGATTTTTTTATATATCATTATATATTTTATATGTATAAATAAATAAAATAATAATAAAATAATATTTTAACGTTATATGTTATACTCAGGCCGTATTTGGAAACCACAGAATTTAATATTTCATCCTATCCTCAGTCACAGGTTTGGCAGCATTACCTTTTTCAACTTGACGTTACCTACAATATTCAAACAATACTGAATATTTTGAAACCAAGCAAACCAGAGAGAATACACAAGTAATACTTCAAGGAGACGTGAAATAATTGTGCAAAAGTGTACTGTTTGGTAAAGGTGGCTTTTAATAGACAGGCAAGTTTGTTACATATCTCACGGCAATGTTTATAATACAGTAAATTAAGTATCCGCGATAGGGCTGTGTACTTACAGGGTAAACAAATCTTAGAAAAAGTACAGTAGTCTAGGTACAGGTCCAGCTCTGTAACTGTACCAGTACCTAACAAGTTTGATCAATCATCTGAGTGTAACCTTTGTCATCTTTTTATGAGAATTTACATATCTAAGTCTAAAACAATCTATTTGTAAGTATTCTCATTCTTCAATTAGCAACTTACATTGTACCAAAATTGTCATCTTTGAGATGGGATCTATTCAAATTGTCCACTAGTGATTTATTTATATAATTTGTTTAAGTACAGGTACAGGTGTACAAACAGGTACAAGTACACCAGGTGTTCAGGTCTGGATTTGTACCTACATGAAATGTAAATTATTTTACAAGTACAGGACCTGGTACAGGGTTCAGGTACACAGCCATAGTAGGTACAAAGCAGCTTCAATAAAAGTCCTGAGTTCTTGCCTTTACCTACAGACTCTTGCACACAATGGTCAATAATCTTACAAAGCAGCAAAATCTTAAACCAGATCAAAGTTTCATCCTCGAGCAACTACTGCGTCACACACGGATAATCCCAGATGACATCGAAAATTATAATCAAATCAACATGCAGCGGTGGAATTTTCACTTTGACAGTAAACTTATGACATTTTTCTTCCAACAGTCTTACATCATAATATCACATAAAATGCAGTTATCTTGTGACACAATAATTGCTGTACAATAAAAGTCATATAGACTCTTGTCATCAATCGTGCAATTCTTTCATACTATTCCAGCTCAGCAAAGTGCAGCAAAAACATGTCTGTTACAAGTAACTGTGGCTTTAGATAACAAACATAAAGACACTTAAAAAAGCTACCTATTCTTATACAGAGAGGAATGAATAATTTACTGCATTTTTTCCTGTACAAAGTCAAGCCACCTAGTACAGCAGTTGGTCTGATGTCTGTTACATTTGTTCCAAGTTTGCACGATAACCTCTTAACAATAATAATCACTTCTAGGTATTAAATATTATTCTCTATAATATTGTTGGGTAAAAACAGCAGTGTTCATCATTTCCACTATAGTCCTCAATACAAAAAGCTTTCTCAAAAAGAATCTCAAAATTTTCACAATTATATCAAAGATTTTCAAATCATCAACATATATACATATAAATTCCAGCTGCCCTTTTCCATGATTCTTATCATAATATTTTGAATTTTCATTTCATTTTTTTTCACTATCAGCATTTATTCTACTTGACATGATTAAAAGCACCATTACTATGACTAACCTTCATTTTATGACTACTGCTTTTCATTCTCCATTCTCTATACATTCTCGAGTATTTCCTTATTGCAAACCTCCCAATCTGCAGCATGAAAACCCAGCTGACGATATAAAGTAACGTTCCCCCTAACTTAAACAGCAACAGCGGTCGATCGTTGGTCCATTCTGTGTAGAAGAAATAACCGCCGACGCCGATACGAACGCCAGCAAAGAGACTGATGAAGAGAAAGTCGTTGATTTCGCCAAGGAGGGTGTGGTAGCGTCCCGTTTCCTTTAAGAACCAGCGTAACTGTAGGAACGGGTTTGTCAGCTCTGCTCCGAATATCACGCCGATCACATCTGTACCGGATACCCCCAGTATCAGGGCTGTGAGAGGGAGACACAAACAACATAGAAACACATTACTGATGACAAATAAATCATTTATAGTAACCAAAATAAATCTGAAGATAACTTCTCCTCAGCGCCACTGATAAAATAAATGTATTTACAGAGCTTTTATTGTGACTGAGCATGGCGTGAGTGCACCCCCAAATCCTGATTTGAACCCTAACCCATAGGATTTGAATACCTTATCTTAGGATACAAACCCCTAACTTCAGGATTTCAAACCCCATCCTTGGGCATTGAACCCCTATCCTTGGGATTTAAACTCCTAACCTTTAAATTCGAACCCTAACCTTGGCATTCAAACCCCAAACAATGGGATTCGAACCCAAAACCTCATGATATACACAACTCTGTGTGCCTTACCTGCAGTGAGCCCAAATATACTGGCACAGTGGTGAGTGAGCATGACGATCCCCTCTGTCCCGTGGTACACACACCAGGGATGGGAATCAAACCCCTAACCTTACAATCCAGACTGTGTTATTTACCTGCAGTGAGCCCAAATATACTGGCACAGTGGTGAGTGAGCATGACGATCCCCTCTGTCCCGTGGTACACACACCAGGGATGGGAATCAAACCCCTAACCTTATGACATAACCCTATGTATCTTACCTGCAGTGAGTCCAAATATACTGGCACAGTGGTGAGTGAGCATGACGATCCCCTCTGTCCCGTGGTACACACACCAGGGATGGGAATCAAACCCCTAACCTTATGACATAACCCTATGTATCTTACCTGCAGTGAGTCCAAATATACTGGCACAGTGGTGTGTAAGCATGATGATCCCCTCCGTCCCGTGGTACACACACCAGGGATGGGAATCAAACCCCTAACCTTAGGATTTGAACCCCTAATGACCCTGTATTCCTTACCTGCAGTGAGCCCAAATATACTTGCACAGTGATGAGTGAGCATGACGATCCCCTCCGTCCCGTGGTACACACACCAGGAGAAGTCGAACATGAAGTACCCGAGACACAGCACAATGATCTGTACCTCATACTGTGTGTTAGGCAGGCCTGGGGAAAGATGGGAGAGGGAGTTAAATCTTATCTTACTTGGTCCTCGGACTTAAAAATGTACCGGGTAATGTCTATTACTGGGAGAACAACTTAGCAACAGAAAAATAAATAAATGAGGGAAAGTCTTATCAAGATTTGTAGTCAACTTAAAGTTTTCCTTAATCCTAAATTCAAAATATTATGGACCCTTACACAAATGCTTTTATCAAACTTTTAAGAGCTTTTTTTCCTTGATTCCAGCAATTATCTGCATAAGGGCCACCCATTGTACCTGCCTCAGTTGATCAGAGAAGATGTAGCTAAAGCATCATTCATTAGTATGCTGATCTGAAGGCAAAAGGAGAGGGGGACCAAGATCACAAGAAAGAGGAAACTAGTTAATATTTTATGTGCAATGATGAGAAATATTTCTGGCTCCAATCAAAGACTGGAATAAAAGACAGATATAATGGGTACAGTTTACCGACCTGGATCAGTGAAGGGCCAGCGGTTGTCTATGAAGCCGTTCTTGTAAGACAGGCACGTGATGAGGACGCCATGGGCAGCCGTAACTAGGCGACAGTTCCATTCCGCACTGCAGCGAGCGTTAATGAGACAGAGCGCTCGGTACGAACAAACCCACAGTAGTCCGCTCACGAGGAGTCCTAGAACCAACTCCACCATTGTAGCTAGTTCCTGTAAAGGCATAAAAACCTGTGTTAGTGTCACTGCAGCGAGCGTTCACCAGAGAGAGCGCTCGGTACGAACAAACCCAGAGCAGTCCGCTCACGAGGAGACCCAGAACAACCTCTACCATTGTCGCTAGTTCCTACATAAAGTCAAAAAGACCTGTTAGTGTCACTGGGTGATAAATAGAGACAGAGACAGGGCGCTCGGTACAAACAAACCCACAGCAGTCCACTCACGAGTAGACCTAGAACCAACTCCACCATTGTAGCTAGTTCCTATAACATTAGAACCTGTGTTAGTACAGAGAACAGCGGAACTAGACATGGAACACAGACAGCGTTCACCAGACAGAGCGCTCGGTACGAACAAACCCAAAGCAGTCCGCTCACGAGTAGTCCTAGGGCAACCTCTACCATCGTAGCTGGTTCCTGTATTACCATAAAGACTTGTGTTAGTACAGGGAACAGATGAACTAGACATGGAACACAGACAGCGTTCACCAGACAGATACCCTGGGAAACCAGCTCGAGAAGCTTCGCAAAGAAGAATTAGAACAGTTACCGATCCTCTGCCTAACGCGCGCCCTCCCGCACCCGCCCCACTACATTACCAGCTGGCCCCACTTACGCCGGGCCCCAACTATCGCTCGTAAGAGGCAAGCGATAGTTGAGGCCAGCTGGTTTGTCGTGCCGGCGGGTGTTAGGCGGGGGGTGTCCCGTGCGCGCGTGTGGTGGGGATCGGTAAACTAGGCCTTGCGAGCCTCGAAGGAGTCTGCGTTTTCCCAGGGTACCAGACAGAGCGCTCGGTACGAACAAACCCAAAGTACCACACTCACAAGGAGTCCTACTAGTAGGACAATCTCTACCATTGGTACTTAGTTCCTGTATTACCATAAAAACCTGTGTTAGTGTCACTGGGTGATAAACTAGGAAGACAGCGAGTGTTCAGGAGACAGAGCACTCGGCACAAACAAATAAACTGCAACGGGCTCACGAGGAGTTTTAGAACAACCACTACCATTGTAGCAAGTTTTTGTAAAAACATACTAAGTAAAAGCTCACCTGTTTAAAAAAAAATAAGTGTTTTTCAAGTTTGGATGATAAATTAGAAATATGGCCAATGAATTGCAACAGGGAGACTGCAATGTGGTCACTAGGCAGCTAACAAGCTGATATTCACCATATAATCAAATCAACATAAATATATCCAGATAATCAAATTAACATTGCCTACGTTGATATTTCAAAAGAGAGGAGTTAGATAAAAAGAAATCTGTCGACTGGTGATAAGTCAGACAAGTATTCCACTGTGGCTCAGTGGGGTAATCAAGTGAAACGTTATAGGGGCGTGTCGAATTACATAACGCGCCGTGCACACTGGTGGGGAGGGGGGCGAAGTCTGGTCACTATCTATATTACTGTCCCTATGAGCTACAACTTTACGCTACTGCTGTCTGCTGTAAAATCTAATATCGCAATCAATGTCACCATTTCCACTATTACAATCAAGGTTAAGTTTCAGTTCAATTTGAATGGGACCGCTTATATTAGACCGTTATAAGAAACGGTAAGAAATTAGAAACGGCCGGGAGTGGAAATTTTGCATGTCTTACCAGTTACTCACCTAAATCTGACTTAAATCAACGTTCTGGGGCATCAAAAGAGCCAAGATGTCTTGAGCAACCTTGAAACTGACGTCTTGCTGCAGTCGCCACAACAAAACTGGCACAACAGGTAACGCAAGACCAAACTCACCTGGTTTTCTATGGGTTGAACTTTGACCTGCCGCCAGCTGAGACTAGTCCGCAATTTGTGTGCGATGATTCCCTGTCATACTACCGTAACACTAGCCATTTATTGCAACAGAGGTATTCGATATAAGATGTAAGTTTTCTTTGTGCTCAACCGTAGAAAAAAGTCGGCAAGACTTAGATTGAATACTTAAAAATGCCAACTTATTAATGAATATAAATGGAAATAGATTGATAGGAACCTATATATTAGTTTCGACCAAGATTACTCCAAAACAATTGATCGTAAAACATCGGTGTAAGACTAAAATTTCTCTGATTCCCCGGATGAAGAACCCCGAGCTGAGACCAGTGTTGTGACTGTGACTCAGACGAACATTTCTACCTGACGCACAGTCTTCAGACACACTTCTAAACCACCTTAAGAAACAAAACAAGCTAGGGCACCTCTCTGGAGTGCTTTGGGAGTTCCATTTTATTCCGTGGTTTGCAAACAAGGTAGAAAACTCGCCATGAATCGCCTGTTCGGCCGAGGCAAGCCGAAGGAACCGCCACCTAACCTGACCGACTGTATCTCAAATGTGAGTAGGTTTGGGAATGCTTCTTGAGAAGTCTAACCGCTCGAAAGTTACAGTATATTAGTGTTCAGGTATTATATTCTTGTTATAGATTAGCTAAACATTGTTATTTGGCAACGACCTAGTGTCCAAGTTGTAGAAATTGCGTTAAAGGTCGATTGGGCCGTTCCAAATAATAAAAATAGAGGGGGGGTCTGGACTTAGGGGGATGGAAATCCCTAGGACTCTTGGACTTAGGGTGTTGGAAGCGTTAGGACTCTTGGACTTAGGGGGTTGGAGGCGTTAGGACCCTTGGACTTAGGGGTTTTTAGCGTTAGGACCGTTGGACTTAGGGGGTTGGAAGCTAGGACTCTTGGACCTAGGGGGTTGTTGTATCCAACTTTCGTCAGTATCTAACTTTCGTAATATGCCGAATCCTGGATATCCAGGAATCGTTCTGAGCAGAAGGACGATTCCTGGATATCCAGAAATCGTCGCAAACAGGACGTTTCCTGGATAGACGACGGTGTTTATCCAGAACGTGTACGTGGGGGTGGAGCTTCCTGTTTTCGAGGGAGGAGACTATGCGGAGGGCGGGGGCATGTTGTTTTCGTCAGAAAGCCGCTATCTTTGTATCTCCCGGCAAGAAGATCGTGTAGATTATTCTGTTGATCCTGGTGTTACAGAACTTAAACGAATGTTGATAATGATACTTTGATGTTTACATGTTACTTACGTATCAGGCCCAAAATTCTTTTTTTGCGTAATGAATTAACAAATGGCAGTCAAGACGGGATAAAGTTATTGTTGTTTTCCGTATAGCGACACATTCACGGTAACGTGTTAATAGCATCCAGATGGCGTCCCTTTGTCACACAAGGCCTGGTCCACATCCTGGATATCCAGGAAACGGCTTGAACAGGAGGACGAATCCTGGATATCCAGAAAACGGCTTGAACAGGAGGACGCTTCCTGGATATCCAGAAAACGGCCTGAACAGGAGGACGATTCCTGGATATCCAGAAAACGGCCTGAACAGGAGGACGATTCCTGGATATCCAGAAAACGGCCTGAACGCCTGACGAAAATAAGGAATTCTCCCGCCGTTTTTGATTTGCGAGCAAGCGGTCACTGTGGGTCACGCACGCACTGCAATGGTATCCTGCACCGCGGGTGTCCCGTAATACTCTGAACGCATGTCTAAAGACAACCGTTGTCCACAACGATAGACAATAACAGTCGCACGACTATATATGTGTTGTGTGTTTGAACTTGTTTTTCGTGTAGCGTCACATTCTATTTACGTGTTAGTAGCATTCAGATGACGTCCTATCATGGGGAGGGCAGCGGTCACTTCCGGGTTTTAATCTCTTCTCGCAACTTGAGTCTGTCGAGGTCTCACGAGGTCGACCCATATATGGAAACATGGGCGTGCATAATAATGTTTTCTGTCCTGTCAATCACCATGATTGACGGCACCGGAAGTACGAATCCTGGATATCTAGTTTTCGTAAGGTTTTTGGACGATTCCTGGAGCCGCCGAAAAGTAGATGCGACAGGGGTATACAGATTGGGGTGTAATCAACCCCCCTCTATTTTTATTTTTGGGAACGGCCCATTGTAAGTTAGTGTAACTTGGTTAAAAATTATGTAAAATACGGAAATACATACCTGATGATACCCTCTATGTTTCGTTTCATGCACTTTGTCAGTGCAGCATCTAATGCTAGAGGTATACGACTATGCTCACATGAGATATCCAGGTGTCCAGGACATTCTTGAAAAGAAGGCCTTAGGCCACACCGATTTAATTTCTTGGTTCACGGATTCGCTCGCTCCTATTTTTTGGGGAAAAAAATAAAAATAAAAATTACCACTCAGCAAATTTTCACCATTAATGAAACCATTCACCAACTTTCTGGTGTAGCAAATTGGCCTTTATATTATAAGCTCCTTAAAGTGTGGGTACAGGTGCTGTTACTGTACAAAAATAGTGTTTTTGGACTTTTTTCAAGCTGAAAACTTTTTTTCTTTATGTTTTGGATTAGCCGTTACCTTTACCCCAACCATTTTACAATTTTTATTTTTATTTTTATTTCGCCCTCTCGCTCCATATTTTTTATGAAAAAATCCGTGAACCAAGAAATTAAATTGGTGTGGCCTTAGGCCGGACACAGAAAAAAAAATGACAAAATAGAAAGCCCGATAAAAACGACAAAAAAAACGTTAAAAAAACAGCCGGAGCCTAACCTCTGCTTGGAGAGTAGTATTAATAGGATATCCCACTGAGTTACAAGATTGGACCAAAGACCTTGATTTGACTCTACAAAGTGCATGTATTATATATATTGCATTCTATGTTTATACCCAGGTGGACAGTCGAGGGGAGTCCATAGAGAAGAAGATCTCCAAGCTGGAAGCTGAGCTGAAGAAGTACCGAGAACAGATGAAGAAGATGAGGGACGGCCCCTCTAAGGTACAGGAAGATCAGAAAACTATATTTTCCATTCATTTCTCTACACCAAGAGTCAGAGAATTCTAATCCCAGCTGTTGTTGCTCACCTGATATGCATGCTACTGGAAAGGGTTGCAGTCCTCAGGACAGGACATTAAGCTGTGGTCCACTGTTCAACAGTTTTGCTTGTCAGAAAGAGCTAAATACTGTACATAACATCTGTCTTCTCTGTCATGACCAATTGAACAAATTAGCTCTATAAAAGCGCACAATGTCGAATGTTTATGTTTGTTTATTTTATGTATTTTATGTATTGCTGTGATTGTTTTACAGAACATGGTAAAGCAGAAGGCGCTGAGAGTTCTCAAGCAGAAAAAGACGTGAGTCTTATGGTGTTTGTGTAAGGCGTACTACTAACTACATTATCGGTTACGCCAAAAATAGTTAGACACTGACGAAGGAAAGTGGATTCTTTCCGAAACGTCTGACCGTTTCAAAACCATATCCAGTTGCTTGAGTAACTATTTTTGGCGTATCTTATTTACCTGGATGTCTAACCTACATCGACGTACATTATCGGTTGCAGTTACCTTTCTGAACTAAGGGAGATGTTTAAGTCATTTTCTTGTTTATCAGCGCAAATCTGTAGCTTTCATGGTTTAGTTCCTGAACTAAGTTTTGTGTGTTTATAATATAACCAGCACGTTGTTTGACTAGATGAGCAACTGGTGCTGAACAGGGTTGCGATCCAAAGCATCTGTAGTCCATGTCTACTGTAGTGTTCATTGTACTTGTTGCAAAGAGCTACTAGTAGGTAGAGTCAATTCCACATTACCAAGAGGGTGTTTCTTGCCTTTTGTTACAACATTTTGGAAATCTTTATAACATAATAATTGTGATAAGCAACTGTTTAGAACTGTTAACAACATCATTGTGATGTTCTAAATATTTTCTACATTATTCAAACATGTTAGAAACATTTCTAACATCAAAGTCATTATTTCTGATAGTTTCTAAACTGTTCCAACATAGATTCATCATTTGTGATCACATGTGATCACATGTTCGAACATGGAAACAATATGATGAAACTGGGTCAGTGGGCTGGGAAGAGGGCAATTCACACATCCCTGCCAAGTACAGGAAATTGTGTCTGTCTGACACCTTCTGACAAAGGAGTCACCAGTGTCTACTAAAGAAAATCTAAAAATACAAGACCCAAAGAAAAGGCAAAGCTTAGCAGTTTGGTTTATGGGGGTAATAAAAGTTTTTATGGAGGGAAAAAATGACACAAATTGTTGGAACATGTGATCACATGTTTCAACCATAACAAAAACACATAGATGTTTCTAAATTGTTCTAAATAAAGAGATATTTGTACCATTACTTTCCCGATGTTTACAACATATGTAGGTACGTTCAAACAGGTTCAAACATTCATTTTTAATTGTTTGAACAATTTAGAACTTTAGTGACTGAAATATTTTTTTGCTTAGAATAGTTCAAACTTATGACAAATATCATTTTAAAATCCTCTCGGTGACTCGGAATTGACTCTAAAGATCCCTTACAAAGAACATGTATTTACTGAGAAAGCTGAAATAAAGTCAAATAAAATCAAATTTAAGATGCATTTCGTTTTGTCTATTTTCCCCCAGGTATGAAAGCCAGCTGGACAACTTGAGGACCCAGTCCTTTAACATGGAACAAGCCAACTTCACTACACAGATGCTCAAGGACACAAAAACTACGGTAGGGGAAACAAATCGTCAAAAAGTGTTGTTGTTTTCCGTGGCTCATTCCACCATGAAGAAGGCTGATGTTGCATTTACTATATTAAGATTTGGAAAAGTTTATTTCTTTACATTGCTGTGTTGACAATTTTTATTGTACAACATTTACTGTATTCTGATGGTTTGTTGTTATTTTTGACTTGCAGTTATTCTTCATAATTGTTACCTGTTGTTTATTTGTTTGTTTGTTTGTTACAGGTGGATGCCATGAAGACAGGAGTGAAGGAGATGAAGAAGGAATACAAGAAGGTGAACATCGATGACATAGAGGTGAGGACTTCAGCCATGTTCTTTCTTGACTGTCCCATGCTCTTGTCCCCATGACTTGCAAGACCAGATTGAGGACATGTAACATGATTAAACAGGCTTTTGAGACATTTTGTTTTAGATAGAAAATGCCCCCTCCTCCCCCAAAGGCTACTATAAGTTTAACATTTGTTTGACAAGGTCATGACCTCTAACATTCCATGCCCAGGACCTACAAGACCAGATGGAGGATATGATGGAACAGGCCAATGAGATCCAGGATGTGATGGGGAGGGTCAGAGGTTAGGGGTTAGAGGTTAAGGGTTAGTGTTTAATGCTGTGTTGTTGTCTATAACAGGACCTACAAGACCAGATGGAGGACATGATGGAACAGGCCAATGAGATCCAGGATGTGATGGGGAGGGTCAGAGGTTAGGGGTTAGAGGTTAAGGGTTAGTGTTTAATGCTGTGTTGTTGTCTATAACAGGACCTACAAGACCAGATGGAGGACATGATGGAACAGGCCAATGAGATCCAGGATCTGATGGGGAGGGTCAGGGGTTAGGGTCAGGGGTTAGAGGTTAAGGGTTAGTGTTTAATGTTGTGTTGTTGTGTATAACAGGACCTACAAAACCAGATGGAGGACATGATGGAACAGGCTAAAGAGATCCAGGATGTGATGGGGAGGGTCAGGGGTTAGGGTTTAGGGGTTAGAGGTTAAGGGTTAGTGTTCAATGTTGTGTTGTTGTGTATAACAGGACCTACAAGACCAGATGGAGGACATGATGGAACAGGCCAATGAGATCCAGGATGTGATGGGGAGGGTCAGGGGTTAGGGGTTAGAGTTCATGTTGCCTGGTGACCGCTAATGTTCCATACTGTTGTCTCCAGGACCTACAAGACCAGATGGAGGACATGATGGAACAGGCCAATGAGATCCAGGATGTGATGGGGAGGAGCTACGGCATGCCGGATGTGGATGAGGACGAACTAGAGGCTGGTCAGTCGCAGTCACCTGTCTGTTTTTGTTAATCATATTTGATTCATTAATTCCTGTCCCACAGTAACACGCCATCTAATCAACCTCCTTAAAATGCAGCCATGATTTAAATCAGCCATGACCTGAAAAGTCACTTCGTGTACCACGACTTATGGCAATTACTGGAAAGGTGTCAGCTTTGTTTTTAGATTGAGAACTGTGGCAGTACGGAAATGAAATAATCTGCACAATGGACCATGGCTGCCACAATTAGATCTTTTATCATAAACAATGGCCCGCAATGAATCGCTTAAGGGTGCTTTTTCTCCCATCAATCATCGCACGATTGAAGAATAGGAGTGGTACCACACTGTACACTTCCAGTCATTCACAAACTACACTCTCTTACCATGTCCTTCTCATCATCAATTGAGGCTGTTTTTTTTAAAGGATTTCTTGTTCTTACAGAACTTGAGGCCCTGGGAGATGAGATGTTTATGGATGAGGATGAGGGTTACCTTGACGAGGCTGTCGGAGCTCCATCTGTCCCCTCTGATAGCATCAAGGATGGAGGGAAACCCAACCAGGTCTGTTTTAGTCTTTTAAAATATTTATTGCTGTAAATAACTTTATTTTTGCAGGGTGTTACTGTTAGGTTTGTAGCAGGAGTCCAAGAAATGTAAACACAGAAAAGGTCACTGAATACGGAACTAGTAACTCGACAATAACATAGAAGATGCGACTTCTATGACTCGAATAAATACATTTTTATTGGGATATCTAACACTTTTATACGCCAAATAATAGTTACTCATTGACAAGCTACTGGATGTGACTCTGAAATTCTTTTTTTCGTAAATTATATCGAGTTGCTTGAGTAAAATGCTACTTGGTGTGTCATATTATCTGGATGTCTAATGTTTATTGATGCTCAAAAGTTTACATATACCCCCCCCCCCCACGTTCTTATAAGTAATCTTGTTCCTAACATCTGTCCCTTCTCTTCTATCATTTGTCCTACAGGAAGGAGTACTTGTGGATGAGTTTGGACTTCCTCAGATTCCACAGTCATCATGAGACACCCCCCCCCCCCCATCTGTCAATCAGTTTGGACATTTTCACAACTGTAGTAGGCCTGAGATATACATATATAAAGTGGTTTATTGTTATATAAATAATCTTAATACATATAGTAGCTTCGGAGAAACCAAGAATGGAGCAGTGTTTGATTCCACAGTTGTCATGAGCCCCCCTCCCCACCCCCTTGCTACTTGTCAATCAGTTTGGACATTTTGAAGATTGTATACTGGGCATAAGATATATATAGATATATGAAGCAGTTTATGGCTGTAATAATATCTAGCACTAATAGAGTGGCTATGTATTATCTGACACCAGTGAATGAGAAGTGATTGATAAGTAGTTGCAACTTTGAATGAGATGCAGTTTCATCAGGTTGGTTATTCAATTATTGGTAAAGTTGCTTGCACAGAATTAAGAAACATTCTCCTGACACTGTTTTGTTAGTCAAGTTTGCAGCGCCACCTATCAGTGGGAAGTGGAACTGGTCATTCTTGCCCTGAGGAAGGTAGAAAAAGAACTACCGAAATGTTCGCAGGTGGATATCTCTTGATTGTAAAACATCTTGTTAAGTGCTTAATATTTGATAATTTTGGTCAGTTGTATCAACAAATGTTTTGGTATGCTATAGGTTATGAAAAAAAAATTTAGTTTGATTTTCCCCACTAAGTGTATGACTTAAACTAAAGGTGGCAGAAGCTTAGATTTGTGGAATAACATGTTGATATTTCATAGATTCTGCTAACACATTGATAGGTTATATATTAAGTATGTATATTTAAGTGTTGATATTTTTACTAGGTGTGGTGTATGGAATATGTGGTGTTGGAATATGAAGGCATTAAAGCTTTTTCGATGCAACAAGAAGCACTGTTACATTAACAGGAACATTTGTATGGACAGCTACAAACTATAAATGAAATAAGGCAGTGTAATCCCTAGAAATGAGCTAGCAAAAAGCTGTTTAGGTATGAGATCAAAGCAACATTTTTTCAGGATTTGGTAGTGACAAAAGGGTTTGATTCAGGGTTAGCTCACCAGCATGTAGGAAATATTTCATGAGTGCTGTACACAATACGAGCGTCAACAGTCTGTAGCGACACCACAGGGCTGTCTGATATAAAGGTGATGGCAAAACTGCATAGTCATTTAATTGCGGTAAAGCCATGCAAGCAGAATTTCATACCATTCCACTGGAATTTAGCGTGATTGAATCATGGATAGCATAGTTTGTGTTTCACAGACTATATGGGATGCATGCATGTTTTTGTACAGGATGCCTGTTTTACCTGCACTTTTAAGTCGCATCTGCTAAAATATAAACAATGATATAAGCCTCATTGCTCCGTTACAAAATCACAAAGCTGGTAGAATGATGATGACAGAAATGGAGAATTTTGTATTGTAAGAAACTTCAGTCAGGATTCATGCACATGCACATGTATGCTGTACAGGATAAACTTTTTACCAGCAATATTAAAATGTTTCTGTGTGTGATGTTTGTGTTTGTCTGTTTTAATCGAATACCTAGCGGAATGTTATGGGGAAAACTCCGAAAAGTACCATTTTTAACCTGTCATTCGGGTGTTTTGGCCGCGTTTTCAATTGTACGATTCGTTTCTATAATCAGGCCGCCTCCTGGTCGACTGAGGAGCTAGCAGTCCTGATATCGCAAGGGGAATGTGTCAGGAGATCCAGTGGAAATGTCATAGCATGGCATATATCGGGACCACAATGTTTTCAGAGGCATTTCCAAGGTCATAACAAAACCCAGCTTCGAATTCAGTAAGACATTGGTTAAATTACGATCAAAGACCAATGATCTGACACAGAAGTACAAGTTTGGGCAAGATCACAACAACCTAAGGGGTCAGAGGTCGCATTACCTTGCCTTTTCAAGGAACTGAAACGGTTTGCAAGTTTGCATCGTGAACGCAAAATGCAAACCGTTTCCTGTCGTTTGCTGTCGGATTTCCAGGCCTTACCGATAGAACCGTTTCATTTTTTGTATAATGAACAATATACTCCAACCTCATTGGTCTGTTACAAAATCACAAAGTTGGTCGAATATTGATCACAGAAATCACAGCTATTGCATCGTGGTGAAACCATACACTGCAAGCAGAGGTTCGGCTTCGGCTGTTTTTGTCGTGTTGTTTGCGTTTTTATTAGGTTTTCTAGTTTGTACTATTTCCTTGTTTTTCCTCTGGCCAAGACATAAAGCAAAAAATGTAGAAAATAGAAAGACCAAAACGCGCAACCAAATACACATAAACAAACAGCATGAACGCACGTCTGCTTGCAGAGTAGTGAATTACCATGCAGGGATCTATATACATGTACAGTAAGAAACCTCTGCCTAGACTCATGCACATGCACATGTATGCTGTATGCCGACTTTTTTTACCTGCAATATTAAATGTTTCTGTGTTCGATGTCTGTCGTTGGTTTTAATTGAATACATAATGGTACGTTATGATCCCACCCAATATCTGCTTGGAGAACTACCAATAAGGTCATTCAAGGGCACGGTGCTTCGCTCAACGCAGCAAAACGTAAAGCATTAAAGTTACAATGTATAAATCTTTGGTTTGAACGAACACAAAGCCCCATCAGGGTAGGATTTGCTTTGCTACCAACCAAATGATGAAGAAACATTTAAAATATTTTAAATCTTTTATGTTACAGTTTGTAAAATTGAAACATATATCTTGTTGTTTGATGCCGCGGTGCCATTGAAAATGCGGTTAAAGTTCAGACGTCCCTGGTCTAAAGTCCTCGGTCACGGTGAAAATCGAGGAGGGGGAACACTTTTTTCGTCTCAGCAACAAAGTAAGACGTATAACAGTCGTCTTCCAGCAAAAGATGCCTGACTTAGGCGGAAAGGTAGCCATCATAACAGGTAGGTTTGTTACATCCTAGAATGTCGTCTATCCTAAAAGCGCTTTTAGGATAGAAGCCCTTTTAGGATAGACCGGCATCAAAAATGTGCTTCTATCCTAAAAGCGCTTATGGGATATCCAGAACACGTCGCAAGCGAGGAGCGCATTCTGGATATCCTGAATGCGCTTCTGTCGGAGCGCATTCAGGATAAGCCGACGTGTTTATCCAGAACGTGCACTTGTGGGAGGAGCTTAGTGTCTTGGGAGGCGGAGACTATCTTGTGATTTTTCGTAGTCAAAAGGCCGCCATCTTTGTTCTCCCTACTCGGTCACTTCCGGGTTTGATTGTGATAGAAGATCGCATATACTTACGCCAAATTAACGCAGTTTGCACAAACCAAATAATTTTTTGGGACTCCGTGGGCCGGTGTAACCCTCACATAATCACGTAAAATCTAGGTTCAGCGGTTGCTTTATAAACTGCGGATTTCGATCACGTAGATTACGGCAGGTGTCGCGAGGCCGAACTAAATATGGAAACTTCGGTGTAAACAATCACCGGAAATTACTGCTGCCATTTTCTCGCGACGTGTTGACTGCATGGAACCCTAAACACCGACTAGTATCGCTATCTCCGGTTTGATAGTTCGAAACAAACCAAAAGCTGAAATTCAGCAAACCATTAACAAAGTCACCCTGGGAGAAGACAGATGTCGGCCTCCTTCGACAGGAGCGCTTCTAGGATATCCAGAAAGCGCTCCTTCGCTTGCGACGTGTTCTGGATATCATAGAAGCGCTTTTAGGATAGAAGCACATCTTATCCCAGAAGCGCTTTTTATAGGATAGACGACAATCTACTATTCTTGTTAGACGCGAAGCGCTTTTGCGATAGAACACAACCTGTGAACTGAATGGCTTGGGGAATTGATCAATGTGCAGCTGGACGTTTTCATTGACTGTCATCATGTTTTATGGTACATTTTGTAGTACTTTTTATGGTACATTTTGTAGTACATCTTGGGATGCGCTATTAAGAAGTGCTTTCTGTGTTTTCTTTGCAAAATTAGATGGATAAAAATCATATAGTTGTAATCAAAAGGACAAAATAGTGTTTAATCTGCATGGAATTAAGTTTGATAAATTTCCCATTATCTGTGCACACTGTATATATATTGTAGTCAGCAGTGTGCAATTACCTCTGTGCAGTAACTTGCAATAAAGGTAACTTTTATCATACGATTTGTCATCTTTTCTTTGCCTAATAAATAGATTTATCCATGAAAGATAAATAAAAGTTACTATACAGTACGGGCTTTGAGAAATTTTATCATTAACTAAAAGGACTCATCTCATTCAGTTCCTCCATGCTTTTATTTCAGAAACAAGATGTCTTAGATAAATGAATGGGTCAATATCATTTCAAAATTTTAATAAACCTTCAAAACAGTATGTTTAGGTTCAACCAGATAATTGAACATTTGTCAACAAGACAATTGTACAACATACTTTCAACATACCCGCAGCTCCTCCTGCGTCAAAGTGTAACTCTACTCTAATCTGAAAATGCTCTGAACACAAGGGCACTCTTTCCAGATGAATGAGCATTTTGCTCTATGAAATCTAACTTGTGAAACATGTTACACAAAAATATTGTGTGTAAGAACATTAGCTCATGTGTGAAAGAATATAAGCTCCTGACTGCACTTTTTATGTACACGTCTTTGATTACCATCAAGAACTAAAAATTAAGTCAACATCTTACATATGTGGGTGACATTTTGTAAACAGCCAAGATGATTAAACAGCACTAGACAGAAAATAGTATTATCTTACAGACCAGTAATACAGACTTTCAGGAGATGTAACACCTGCTTTGAGAATAAAAGAACTAATGCAATATAATACCATACTCAATGATGAGGGATCTAAAGGAAGGCACTTTTTTTAAACTTCAGAAATCTTATTTGTAATTGTCCTTAAGTCAAATGAGGAATGCAGCAACAGACTGCAACAGGTCAAAGTTCAACTCTAGTCTACTCTGAAAATGTTCTCAACATCAAAACAAGGACACTCTTTCCAGATGAATGAGCATTTAGCTCCATGAAATCTAACTTGTAAAACATGTTACACAAGAAATATTGTGTGTTTAATAATACTAATCCCGAACTCCTGCTTTCCGAACACAATCCCTAGCCTCCTGTAGGGTGGCTGTGCCTTTTGAGTAGAGCTGGTAGATTGCAGCCAAGGCTTCAGGAAGCACTACCATCACACCATACTCCAACCGCTGTAGCCAAAAGAAGGTTGTTAAAATGTGTGTTCTCTCTGTCAACATTATTCTCTCGAGCACACAAGGGTGCTTTGATAGAGTAATTATTTACAGCAACATGGTAAATACCAGTAATATGTATTGAATACATTACCTTTCGCTTCACTACTGTGATGCCCGGGTGTGAGGCGGCATCATGATAAACACGCATGATGTCTTTGAAGTCCTCCTGAATAAGAACAAGTTTACCATTCTTGTGGAGCTTCCCCTCCACATTGGAGTAGCTCCTGGCCATGCGCTGGAAGTTCAGGGTCTGGCGTTTGCCCCCAGTCGGTGCCACCGGGCCTTTGTTTATCCCTGTCCAGGTAGTATTGCAGGGCAGCAGCCTCTGCTTTACTGATCGTCACTTGAAAACAAAAACAAAACTTGTAGGTGGATGTAGAGTAGATTGCCTCCGCCCCCCTCCCCCTATAATATTTACTAAAAGTAAAAGTGAAAACATGAATATCGATCGTCTAAGAGAAACACTCGAATTTCCAAGCTCCATTCTGACTTCTGCTAGAGGCACTAATAAGCATCATACACAAATGGTTCACAGGAAATATACAAAAGTAAACAACAACGACAACAAAAAAGGATCTTACTTGCGGTAATCGCACAACATCAACCAGCATTCAGCGCAAGAGAAGTTTTGTCGAACTTTTTAAACTCTCGCAAGAAGACTCTCGCGACGTCTCGCGATCGCCAGGTCGAACCAAATATGGAAACCTGGGCGTAAATAATCGCCGCTTGCGGTCCTGTCAATCACCAAGATTGACGGCGACAAAGGCGCGTCTGGGATATCCTGAATGCGCTCTGGTTTTTAGAATAGAGGCACATTTAGGATGCAGGCCTATCCCAGAAGTGATTCTATCCTAAAAGCGCTTTTAGGATAGAGCACAATTGGGATAGTACAAGGTTAACTCGCGTGAATGCTGTCAGAATTTTTGCAATGCACTTGGAATCATACATGGCCTCATTCGTTTGTAAAAGGGGGCGTGGCGGAATATACATGTTGGACTTACGTTTTAGGTCTTTTATTTTGGGGTTCCCAGAAGATTTTATTCCTCTGATCATGGACTCCGTTGAGTCGGGGGTAGGCAGAGTGTACTGCGAGTTGACTCCGATCGGGAAAACGGGTGTATAAGCCCAGCCAATAGCTGACACTTAGAAATGCGCATCAGGACTTGTAAAGTTGCGTTTCTGATATCGGGAACTTCGGGGGACAGATGTAATGTTTGCTTTCTATTGTTGTGGCTTGTTATTTTATTTATGAATCATTAGGCCATACTGATTTGTCCATTTCATGAAAAGGGAAGGGGACAGCTGCGGATTTGTCCTTCCCACCTCTCCCTCTATGTCTCACTCTCCTTCTCTTTTTTTTGTGTTTTTTCTTCGCCCCTCCAGGTGCAAGCTCAGGAATCGCGAAGGGGACAGCTGTAGAATTTGCCCATCCTACGCCCCCCTCTCTCTTTCCCTCTCCCCCTCTCTCATGGCTCTTTTTTTTCACCCCCTCCAGGTGCAAGCTCCGGAATCGGGAGGGGACAGCTGTGGAAATTTTCCTTTCCCCTATGTCTCTCTCTGTCTCTCTCTTTCTTTCTCTCTCTCAGTCTTTCTCTCTATGTCCCTCTGTCTTTCTGTCTCTCTCTCTCTCTCATGTTTTTTTCGCCCCTTCAGGTGCAAGCTCCGGAATCGGGCAGGGGACAGCTGTGGAATTTGCCCAGCTGGGAGCGCACCTGGCTCTGACTGGGAGGAACCAGGAAAACCTGCAGGCCACAGCAAAGGCCTGTGTGGAGGCAGGGACTCCGCAAGACAAGGTACTTGTTTGCTTGCTTGTTTGTTTGTTTGTTTGTTTATTTCCAATATCTGGTATCCAGAGTGGTGGCGACCATGTGCCCTTGGGAAAAGCACTTTATACAACCTTCCTCAGTCTACCCAGATGTAAAAATGGACACCTGACTTCGGTAGGGGAGGTAAAAGGTTGTGGAGGGAGAGGGGTGGACTCCGCCTTACAAAACCGCCCCCTAGACACAATCGTACAGTAAATAAACCTCAGTGCCCCTATCTTAACGTACTCTACGATACACGAAAATGTGAAACCGTAGTAGGCATCCTTCCATTTTGATAGACCGCATTTCTTGTCATATTTGTATTCTATAATGTAAGCTCCGACGGAATTTGTATCTTTCCATGCTTGTGCTTTATAAGAGTTTATACAGTGTACATTCATTAATTAATTCATCCTCAAAAAGAACTACTAGTACCTTCCTAATATCATGATTATTCGGTTTCCTGTGACTAACTGCCACTTGGCGTATCGTATTACCAGGTTGTCCTACCTTCATCAATTTACCCTTACCTTTTTTTTTACCTCTCCCCCCAGGTTCTGCTTATAACCGGAGACATCTGCGACGAAGAACTGCGGAAAAACCTGGTGGATCAAACTGTGCAGAAATTCGGCCGGATAGACGTGCTGGTACGGTAACGCTAGTTCACCTTTAATCGCGGGGTAACCTATATCCGTTGTACCAAAAAACAGAATATCTAGGGATATCTCGTTGATGGACGGTAGTTTCAAATTGCTTTTTTTCCAAATGCATGGTTTGAGACTACCGCCGGTCGACTTGATATCCCGAAATACAACGGATAAAGATTACCACACGAATAAAGGTGAACTAGCGTTAATTGGTTTGGTTTTCTTTGGTTTGATTTGTTCTCCACCTTCATTGGCTATATACTCCAATGAGAACTCCAGTCAGAAGCTCTCAGGAAGATGTCTGATATATAGACAGTATCTTTAAAAAGGACATTATATGGAAGCTTTGTCATTATTGAACAACAGTTCAACAAAGTATGGCATCTACTGCCTGCGGTGCAAATAACAAAAATTTAAAACACTCCAAGATCCTAAATAGTATGTGCTACCAGACTGTTAATAATTTTTGATGGTTCGACTTCGAGATCATTTTTTTCTGTCGCAGGTGAACAATGCCGGCACTGCCCACCTGGCAACCATAGAAACAACAGACATGGCGGAATATGACAAACTCATGAACGTGAACGTGCGCAGTGTGGTGGCGCTGACTCAACTGTGTGTGCCACATCTCACTGTCACTAAAGGTAATGTTACATTTATGAAGGTTAAACATCCAGGTAAACAATATCAGATATATTAGATATATTGTTTTCTCGCCGCAAAAAAAGCGCCAACAACATCGGCTACATATAGCGGCGAGAAGCAGAACTCCAGTAAGAAGCTCTGAGGAAGATCGAAACGTCAGCTAAGGTAAGATTAACTGGCTGTGTAAAAAAACGCATATGTCCTATTACTAGTATCTACCAACCTGCATGATGAAATTATTTCCGTGAAGAGTTTCATCAGGTTGGTAAGTCACTGAATAAAGGGACTCTTTTTACACAACCATTACTTTATCCATACCGACGTTTCGGTGACCGTCTGTCACGTCCTTCGAGGCAATCTGTCTGTATATATGTAAATACTTTACGTTTTGTGACCGCATCTGAACTGTGAGCAGCGACACCTGTCCTGCAGTACAATGTGAACCAGTCAGAATTGCCCTGAAGTAGGTGACAGACGGTCACCGAAACGTCGGTGAGAATAAAGCAATGGTTGTGTAAAAAGAGTCTCTTTATTCTCTGAAGAACTTATTTCGGAAGGAGTTGTGACATTTTCGAACTCTTGTTTCTTCTGTCCCACCCAGGTTCCATTGTAAATGTGTCCAGCGTTAATGGATTGCGGGCGGTAAGCTGAAACTTAAATATTCCAGCTTTATTTATCTAAATAAAAAAACATTATATACCAAATTTACAATTTATACTCGGCACAAAAGTTTGAAATATTAACTTCACCCCACCATACTGTGCCTCCACGACCAAGCACTGTTACTGTTATGAGCCCTTTCACAGAGGTCAGAATGCATGTGCGGCGACAGGAATTCTAGGTAATATGTCAAAGGGTAAGGCCCTAAAATTGAAAACAAAAAACCGCCTGGACATTATTATGCAAATCAAAACAATGGTGAAGACAAGGGCTGTTCTAAATTTCGGGGCCTTTACCTAGAATTACCTAGAATTCCTGTCGCTGCACATGCGTTCTGATCTCTGTGAAAGGGCTTATTTCATCCGTGCAACAATTAGTGTGGAATCTACCATCATAACGGTTCGGTGGGGTTCAATGGGCCCTGGTGTACTCTTGCCTTCTTCACAATTCCATTTTCCGGAAAGTCAGCCCAGTGAAATAGACATCTGATGAAGGTCGACGAGATCGACTGAAATTTTATTTTCTTTTGCATTTTGCATAAAGTTCAAATTCTACAACTATGGATTCCACCAACACGAATGAGTTTTTATTCGTACAATTTATCACATATTCCCGTACAGATTCCGGGGCTCCTGGCTTCCAATATGAGTAAGGCAGCGCTGGACCAGTTCACACGATGTGTGGCGCTTGGTGAGCAAACTTACATTTGATCCATTTTTTAAAGTGTTTTCTGAACATGGACGCTGTCGATGGTCTGATATTATGTTTTAGTGCTGTACAGAAAGGTTTTCGTTATAGCAGTGTTTTTGGTTTAGATAGTGTAAACTGCTGTTACATCGTTACTGAAGACTGGAACTCTTACATGTATCTTTCAGAACTTGCTTCCAAGCAAATCAGGGTCAACTCTGTCAAGTAAGTTCACTTATTTCTGTAATTTCATTCTTTTTATTTTAAGGAAGTCAAATAGAAAATGTATCGAATGAAAGCTCCACCACTGGTTGGTGGGACTATCTTTACCATTGCCTTTACCTTACAGCTAGGCAATAGTCGGTTTGTGAAGACATATGGGAAATATGAATTTTTCAGTGCTACTCATAGGTCTAAAAGTATGGTAATAGACCGATGCTATAGATGTTTCTCATTGACATTATAGCACTAGTAATTAACGCTAGTTCACCTTTATTTTCGGGGTAACCTATATCCGTTGCATTTAAAGACGGGGTATCTAGAGGCTCTACTAGGCTCCACATCTCGCTATTAGATCATAATTTTCGATCCGGACCTCTTCATTTGTGATTTATAACAAACAATTCCATATATATCCGAATGAAAGCTCATCTTTGTTATCAAATTCCATAGTGAAAAAGTTTGAATTTTGTTCCAACACAAAAAGAAACTCACCATAAATTTTCGGCCGAAGACTCCGACCATTTATGATTCGCTGCTACCTGACGTCATCCGACGACTTCCGGATTAGTGCAGCGAGTCATTCATCTGATGATGGTCGGAGTCTTCGGCCGAAAATGCCATGTATGTTGTACGTTGTACAGACATCCAAATACCGTCTTTACTAACTTTTAATACACAGTTCCAGATCATTACACGATGTCACTGGACGAAATCCAATACGATACCCCGGATTATATGACAAATTGTGATACAATTAAACATTGTTTTTAGAACTAAGTGAATTTGGTATTTTAAGGTTCTATACAACTTTTCGGAAATACAGTTATAAGAAATACAAATAACTGGCTTCCACTGTTACAGTTACTGTAGAAGAAATTGGCCAACGTATATTGGCTAAGTATTACCATCTCTGCTTACGGTTCCAGCCTCGGCGCGTTCCCAACACAAATTCTGAAACGGATGTCTGGCCTGGACGACGAGGGAGTCGCACAGGTAAGAGAAATTGACTTTCGTCACTTCACTCAGGCGAAAGTGAGTTCCTAGCTTCGGCTAGGACGTTAAATGGAGGCCTCGTGTAATGATCCCACCACACTTATCGAAAAGAGAAGGGGCCCTTCCCGGTGTGAGTGGTTCAAAACCTAGAGCCCCGTGGCCGCACCTGGGGCAATTACTGTCGTATTGAGGTCACCTGAGTTAGCGCCGAATGGCAGCTCGCTCCAGACCCTTGCGATTTAGCCCCGCCTATTGTAAGCTCCTCGCAATTCAGCCCCCGGCTGCCAAGAGAGAGTAGTTTTGGAAACGGTCAGACATTGCAACTAGCATCCACAAGTGTCACTGACGAAAACTGGTGGATGCCGGTTGAAACGTCTGACCGTTTTCAAAATCTTATCCAGTTGCTCGAGTAACTGCTTTTTGACATATATAGTTCAACTGCCATTTAAGTACGACTATAATGTATAGCCATGCATGTACAGGTTGCCAAACATTATACCTGGTACAATTGTTGCACAATTCTTCATTCAGATGTTGGAACACATGAAGTCCTTACACGCCTTGGGGAGGAACGGGGAGGTGTCTGAAGTGGCGCGGACCATCGCCTTCCTGGCCTCGTCAGACGCGTCCTTCATCACCGGGGCCCAGGTGCCCGTAGACGGCGGCTGGCACCTCAAGTGTCCCCGTTAAAGGCCCTGCATGTAACGCTAGTGCACCTTTATCCGCGTGGTAACCTATATACGTTGTTTTGCATTAAGGACATATGAAGTCAACGAACGGTACAATATTTTGACAATAATAAGAAAATATTGCAATTTGAAACCACCGTCCGTTGACTCAATGTCACTAAATGCCAACACAACAGATATAGGTTACCCCCGCAGAGAAAGCGTTAACTAGTGTTAACATACTGGCCACGAAATTGAAAATATTCTTAAGAATAAAACGTTAATGTAAAACCCCAAGTGTCTCGTTAGTAAATGAATGAATGAATGAAGACTTTTATTGCATATTTTTGCCACTTTGGGCCTAAAGTACTCGAGTCACAACCAAACGTGTTGAACAGTTAATAGATGCAAAACTATCAGACAAATTTAACTCCTCCTCGCTTTTCAATTGTAGAAGGGATAAAAGAACAGTTATCAAACACCTCAAGTGTCGCCGTTAAAGGCCGATCATGGAACATTTTGGCCCCGAAATTGTACAAAGCAATTTAATCCAAAAGTTTACATGACTTAATTCAGCTCCTGGCAATGTGTGAACTGGGTTAATTACAGACTCTCCTTGTGAGCTTCTCTTTTATCTTTCGGTTCATCATTTAACTCTTTTTTAAACCAAGAAACAAGATCAACTTGTTGATATGTTTTTGTATCACTGCTAATGGACGAATAAAGCCCCTAAGCCCTCTAAGCCAGGCAGAAGATTTGGGAATCATATGATGTTTTGGCCATTACAACAAATCTTTATTGACACGACAAAAGCACAGCGGCTTTCGTAAGGTCTACATGTATAACAACTACTTATAGTACAACTAAACACACATACAATGTATATGGATATTTATAGGTATGAATGAGTCAACATATAGGGACTAGCATGTCGTTTACACTATTGCTTCTACGGTATAGACATTCTTGTATATATTTGCCTACTTGTACACAGTGAGGATTATCGCCTCCCAGAATGTACTTCAGTTTATCTATCGTACAAAGAGTAGCAAATTCTTTAGAGCACGCTGAAAGTAATGTAAATTACATGAACAACCCTTGAAAAAAAGACGAACTCCTTAGGTAAATGCAGCATCCAAGACCACATTCAAAACAATCTTATTTTCACAACTTTACACTGGTGTCATATTACCCCCCTCACATTAGGCGAAAATCGATCGGACGACGGGTCTGCGAGCTCTAAACTACGAGGAAGAATGACCATGACGGGAAGGGGGGAACTCTTGCCATTTCTTCGTCGGCAGCAGGGTCAGGCCTCCTCATAATTTAGAGCTCGCAGACTCGTCGTCCGATCAAGTTTCGCCTAATGTGAAGAGGATGTAATGATGTTAAAAAACTTTCAATGAAAGAAAACCAAAGTCATGACCACTCAGAATTCTACAGGTTTCAGGCTACTTTTTACAAATCAATCCAATTAAGCTATAAGATGTATATACGTACATGTGCATCTTATACAGGGGCTTTCTACTCCACACGGGAGTGTTATTTTCCGATAGATATTGATTTTAGGAAGTAATAAATGCATACTACAGTGGACGCCAGTTAATTTCACATCGGATAAACGCACACTTCGGTCAATTGCACGGAATCCCCAAATCCCGTGGCGGTGCGGTCCAACTGGGTAACTTCGCATTATCGCACACGCCGGATAATTGCACGGAATTTGCTGGCAAATTGGATGTGCAATTAAGCGGCTTCCACTGTACTTTACATTATACGATAAAGTACCCAGTTACTCCACGTGCCTCAAAAGCATTCAGTCTTCTACTGAACTCCCCGAGTACCCTCTGATTGAACTAATCCTATAGCTGAATACAAGGCAAAATTCTAGGTAAGGTTAGAAAACTAATTTCAGGATCGCTAAGAAATCTCGTCTTGTTATGTATTCTTTGCTATCTTAGGAGCAATTTTCCTTCTCGGTTTGCTCAGCGACCCTCATTTATTCCGAAAATAGGCACGATAAACAAAGTGTCTATGCGTATAGGGAATGCATGGGCAGGGTCTGCATGGGTTTAGTGAGTGTCATTTTGTTTACAAAACACACATCGCGCAATTCATCCCAAGGTGAATTCCACAAAATTCGGCTTATTTTTCATTGACACATTATCTATTGGAAAACAAGACTTCCTTCTGGAGTGGAATGCCCCTTTAATGCAAAAGTGTGATCTATCTCTATAAATCAGTTCTAGTTTTTATTTTTATTTTATAGTGTTATTCACCTCTTGACTAGAATGAAAGGTCATTGCTGCAGGACAGTTCTTCAGTGAATTGTGTCCCCAATTTTGACGGTGCAGCCGCCATTTTGATAGCCTCTTGACGTAAGCTCCCCAAGGTTACAGTTCTGCTGGCCCACCTTTCCATATACATGTAGGTGTTTGTCAGGCCCTTTGTTTACACATATCAGGTTTCAGCCTTACCTGACAGGGATAGCACCATTGGTGTAGATCTAGTTAGCACATACTTGTGCAAGGTTACTGTAAAGGTGGAAATATTCGCAGTGGTGTAAAGGTTCGTGGTTTTTGCAATGACTCTTCACGATGAAGAACTTGTTTGTGCCTCTTGACGATGAAGTTTAAGAACGTGTTTGTGCCTCTTGACTAGAATGAAAGGTCATTGGTGATTTTAGACATGAATATTCCTCCCTTCATGGTAAGGTTTGTGCCGTGTATTGGCAAGTCATTTGAAGGTCACGTACGAGACATTGGACCAGGCAGTACCTCTGTACCGTGCCTGGAGAAGCAAAGATCTAATAATATGCAGCAACTAAATTTAGATAGTCTGTCTCTCGCTGTAAACGTGCACTCACACATACGTGTTCGTCCACACAGAAACACACGTATACACATGCATCCATACATACATGTATGCACACGTGCGAACAAACACACACACACGTGCGTACATTTGCGCACGCACACAGACAAAAGCCGTAATCCATGAAACGCAGCAATAACAGACGCCAAGTTTGTGCGTTATGTTTTAATATAAAACTCACGCTTTTTAACATTTCAGTTTCTTGCTAACATGCATGCATAAAATCAGACAAACCCTGCACGCACATACAGTGTACTGTGTGTTCGTTGTTGTTCAACACAGTTTTGCCAGATTATCACGTATGGGATCTAGGGTGTCTGTGACTTACAATATTGCTGCTGCAACAGCTATGAAGTCACATTCTATATATCACTTAAACTGAATATGAATATAATACGCTTCGGTAATAATTACACACAATCTAACAGAAATGCCTAATGATGCATAAGTCGACAGAGATGAAGAAACAGTAGTTATATGTAACAGCTGGATGTTTTCTTTGTCAGCAGACTTAGCCGTATGTGATGGCCACAGGCTGGTTAGGCAGCCCTGGCTGTACATGTATTTCCTTCCAAGATGAACCAGTACATAGAATGTAAGTAAAGCTGTAACAGTTTGGCTCCAGGGGTGTGTAGGTGTGTTTACACAACGGACCGATACTTACAATAAAAATCTATTTGTGAAGTGGCAGAATGGAACAAGAGTTTACAGATCGAATAAGCAACATCGTAGCAAGTATTTATAAGAAGGTCACTCTTTTTTTGGTCCTTACCTATGTTTGGGGTCTTCCCCAGGATACACTGAAAACGCCTTATAGGCTGCATGCTTTTTATACGTAGACAAATAAATAGATGTATGAATAAGTTAAAACTTAAAGGTACTCAAAGTACTCAATGTTTTTGCGGTAAGACCAAAAAAGCAAAATCTTTAATGTAAACAGTTATTGACATTGAGATGCACATTTTAGCACATTATTCCAAATCTATGACACTTATAAACGCCACATATACAATTCACACTGTGGTTCCCCTATTTTTTGGCTGGTACCAATAAATAAACCCTGGCAGAATGTAATCACACTGTAAGCTTTTCTATGAGTTCGTATGATCTGTTGTTCTCATATTTTTATTACCTGACTATTGTTATCCAATCCATTTAAGATACACATACCATTTAAAAAAAAGGTCATAAAATTGACTTCAAGCATTTTATGAATCTTCTTAATCTTACATTGAGTACCTTTAAAAAATACAACATTTTGTTTAATTCATACTCCCGATAGGCTCTGCACACATTAGCATCATTGCTCATCTTCAACACAAATCCTTTGTTAACAATTGTGCAGCTCTGGCTGTGAATATTGATCATTCAAAGTTTAAATAAATGCACAGCAATAGACCTGGCTGTGACTGTGCTCGGGCGTATTTACGGAGCCTGAGTCTGAACACCGGGGTTCTCACAGCATAGGGGTCTAAATCACAGCATAGAGCCGAAATCATAGGGGGCAAAATTACAGCATATGGAGGGGGGAGGGGCCAAGTTTTGCGCGGCACAAGCCACGTGCAAAGTGCCGAAGACAATTGTCACAGTCGGGGCCACATCCTCTCAGAACTGTTTACAATTCATAATCAACAAGACTCTATTTCTTTCATTTGGGTGGACAAATTTTGTAAAGTTTTCCCTCTAGATCTGTTAAATTCTTCTTTTAAAATAAAGCCAACCATCGATCAAGTAACTATGAAAGATCCAGGGGTTCTCCCCAGAAAGAAACACCCATATGGGTTCGAAAACCAGAATAGGAGGCCAAAATCACAGCACAGGGGTCTAAATTACAGCATAGGGGCCCCAAATCACAGCACTGGGGGTCCAAATCACAGCATAGGGGCTGAAATCATAGCATAGGGAGGGGGGGGGGGAAATTACCGCATACTGAGGGGGGCAAAATCAGAGCATGGTTTCTAAATCACTGCATATGGGCCAAAAATACAGCATGCTGGTCCAAATCAGAGCAGAGGGGCCTAAATTACAGCATAGGAGGTCCAAATAACAGCATCGGTTGTCCAAATCAAAGCTACGAGAGTAAATCACAGCATAGGGGATCCAAGTCACAGCACATGTGATATGGGGGCATATATAATCACAGCATTAGGGGGTCTAAAGTACAGCATGGGGGTCTAACTCGCAGCATAGAGGGTCCAAATCACAGCACAGGGGTCCAGATCACAGCATTTGGGTCTAAATCACAGCAAAGGCAGCACAGGGGGTCCAAGTCATAGACTATGGGGGCAAAATGGCAGCATAGGGGTCCAAATGGCAGCATTGGGGGTCCAAATGGCAGCATAGGGGGTCCAAATGACAGCATAGGGGGTCCAAATGGCAGCATAGGGGGTCCAAATCGTAGCATATGGGGGCAAAATGGCAGCATAGGGGGTCCAAATGGCAGCATTGGGGGTCCAAATCATAGGATATGGGGGCAAAATGGCAGCATAGGGGTCCAAATGGCAGCATTGGGGGTCCAAATGGCAGCATAGGGGGTCCAAATGACAGCATAGGGGGTCCATATGGCAGCATAGGGGGTCCAAATGGCAGCATAGGGGTCCAAATGGCAGCATAGGGGGTCCAAATGGCAGCATAGGGGTCCAAATGGCAGCATAGGGGGTCCAAGTCATAGCCTATGGGGCAAATGGCAGCATCGGGGGTCCAAATCATAGCATATGGGGGAAAATGGCAGCATAGAGGTCCAAATCACAACATAAGGATCCAAATCACAGCATAGGGTGTCCAAATCAAAGCATGTGGGGGCAAAATCACAGCATTTGGGTCTAAATCAAAGCAAAGGCGGTCCAAATCACAGTATAGGGGTCCAAATGACAGCATGGGGGGGGTCAAAATCGCAGCATAGGGGGTTCAAATCTCAGCATAGGGGGTCAAAATTACGGCATAGGGGCCCCTATGCTCAGACTATGCTGAGAAAACTGGAACACTCCCTTTACTTGCCCAGATACATGGTCATGGGCACGGCCACGGCAAGGCTGATGACGTACAGGACAAGGCACAGTCTGTCGAGCACCTGGGTCAGCAGGGTGTAATCGGATACCTCCGGCTCGTTCTTCATCACCTGCTCCTCAGCCATGCGGATCAGATTACGCAGGCAGGAGGTCTGTTCCTCCAGGGCTGCCTCCAGGCGGGTGGGCTGGCGGGTTGTCTCGGGGACAGCAACAGGGGTCTCCACGTCGGTCACCACCACGTCATCGGCAGGGACCACGCGGTTGGCCCGCTCAGGCCAGGCCAGCTTCCCGCCGGTCAGGCCAGCCTCTCCATCCCCGCTCGCAGCCTCCTTCTCTGTGAGGTCTCCGAGCAGCAGGAACCTGAACAAACATCAACAAAAAGTATTAGCCGATAAAATATGAATTAAACCTGCCAATTGCATTGCATTGCATCCAAAAGAAGTTTAACTGCCCCGAAGGATGGTTACTTCGTTCTGAGCACAAAATAAAAGCAATTTATAACTCAAAGCAACCTCCTGTAAACAAATCTAGGCAACCAAGAAAACAAGCCGTGATGTGGAGGGCTTGGTATGTGTATTATGAGTGACCCCAAAATATTGTTTTAAGTAGTACGTACTTTGCCATGTAGTAGAGAAAGAAAGTCTTCGCCATCGGAGACAGACTGCCCTCCTTGTCGTGGATGCTGATGATGTACAAGGTGAAGAGGAGGAAAAGTCCCATCAGCGCCATGCACACGACGATCAGAGAGGCTGTAACATCATCCGTGGGAAACAGTTACCGGAATGTTCCGTGACATCTTTATGGGATTGGTCATTGGAAAATGGGGTTCTTGAATCACATCTTAAGTAGCATGTCCCTTACTCTTCCCAGATACTCAGAAAGGTAGCTGAGGAGTTACCGAAAGATTGGCCAGGTAAATTCCAGTTGTGATTCAAGAGCCTAATTTTCTAGTTTCCAGAATACTAAATGAATCTAAACAAAGGCTATTTTGTGTTTAAATGGTTTGAGTGAGGTAAGGACCAGTGGACAAAAGAAGAACAGGGAAACTTTTTTGTCCTCACCGAAATATGGCAGCGCTCCTTTCACAGGAAGTACGTCCGTGACAAACACGAGAGACACGACCATGGAGAGCTGGATGGTCACTCCGAAGGAGATCCGGTCTCCCTTGTCTATGGGCATGATGAAGGTGATGATCATCAGCACCACCAGGATGGCACAGGGGGTAACAGTAGTGGCGATGTGGAACAGCGGGACCCTTTGCAGATAAACAGCGAAGCACGACTCCTTGCCGCCTTTAGCGAAGATCTTGTCCTTCCGAATCCATTCGCCTTCGTCTTGTGGGGGAGACCAGACGTCACAGGAACTCCCCCCTCCGCATTCTGTGTCCAACAAATGATTTTAACCACATAGTCTAAGAATTCATTTTTTTTCTTTTTATTCTATGAGAAAGACACATAAGAAAAAAAAGACTAATGAACACCCTTCGACTCTGATGACCGCAATGCGTTTAATATATATGTCTGGCTTCATCAACGCGCCTTACTCTGCTTTACGCTTACTTAAAGCATTTGTAAAGATGCCGTTTTTTCAACATTGATCTTTACCTTTTACTTTAAGGTATTCACATATACTTAAGTCTTGGATTTCGTGCTACACTCGTGTTAAACTATTTGAGGTTAAGAAATAAAAAAGCAGATAACATGCATAGATATCCTTTCTGTACACGCACCATTTCAGCATTCCGCAATATTAATAATCTAAAATAAGCCAAGAGTTCTCTGTTGAACTAATACTACACTGATTCACTTTATCTCATTACATTAGATATCTGCAAAACTTACCGATGGTTTTTTCAATTGCAGGGGACACAGAGAAACAGATGTGGCATTCCATGGTGTCGGCAGGGAAGAAGAACGGGTTTGCATCACAGATGGTGCTGGTCAGAGTCTCCACCCTCCATGTTACCGTACCATCAGTGCTGATCACGATCGGTACGTCCTTTGGCAGGCCTCGGTACAAAGGGTCAGCACTGTGGAGAAGTCAACAAAGTGTCGTCATTTTTCTTTGACTAGTCATTATGGATTTTTTTCAACAACCACAGACTGTTTCTTCGTACCTAAGACGGATGGAAAGATGCATTTAGGTATTTGAACTGCTCAATTTGTTGTGTTGCACTGAAGATAGAATCATACAATATCTGGCATGAGAAGAGTTGAAAGATTCTGTTACCTAGTAAAATAAATTTTTTGCATGTCGGAAAAAATATGCTACTCGTAGAGCAATTCAGTACCTCTGTTACCCGAATTGGGTTGTTAATTTTATTCATGACTGAATCTCTTTTGGGATCTGCCTTCAAAGGCCCATTATTTGTCTACAATCTACCAGCATTCTTAATAAAGTTAAACAGCAATTTCCAAAACAAAAATGGGACTTACCCAAATTTTCAACTGATCAACTCTAGTCTTGGAATTGACAAATTTGGGTAAGTCATGTTTTTGTGTTGGAAATTGCAGTTTAACTTTATTAAGAAGGACTTCCACGAACACAGATGAACTTTCAAGTTAATCTACCAGCATGATGGAACTATTGAAAGAATTGTTTCCAGAATCTTCACAAATACTGTCCATGTTATTATATTGGGCGGCGACAAATTTGTGTAATATTTGACACAACAAGATTAATGATAATGAAAGAAATTTAATACTTTAAGACCGTACACGAAACGTTTACCAGTCCTCTAGTCCTTATCATGGTGAAATGACCCAAAGCCTATGTCACACATCCAGACCGGAAGTGTGACGTCAACAAAGGGTCAAAGGTGCTTGGCAACTAGAGAAGGACCAGATGACTGGTCGAAAGCATGTTGGTAAACGCTCTGTTTCTGTGCATGGTCTTAAAGTATAAAATTTCTTTCATAACGTTTACAATCACAGATGAACTCACATAAAAAGATTACCGCTTATGTCAATTGACAATTTAGATGCCATGGTAACATTTAAGAAGAGATTACATACTTCTTCTTCAGAGTAAATGCCGGGGTCCAGATGCTGCTGCCCGGCAAGGTGAGATTCCTAGTGTTCCCGTAGTACTCTGGCTCCCACTTCAGCCGGCTGTCCTGCCAGGTCTGAAACAAAACAAATATATCTTCAGATGTGTAAGAATAGAATAGCCCTTAAACCTTTTAATGAGAAAACGACATAAATGGAATATTTTCTGAAGTGCCTGTAGTTTACATAATTGTGTCAACTTACGAAGTTGATGGCAACAGAGGTAATCAGCAGCTCCTTCTTCTCGTCCTGTAATAAAAGTCATCGCAGTGATTAGTTGCGTTTTGTTACATCCTGGGGTCATCTATTTGCTGTAGACCAACAAAGATTTCAAGTGTGTTACGGGTGCTAAAACTTACCAAGTCGACGATCTGTTCGACAGAGCCATTGAAGCGGATGACGGACCGAGAGAGCTTTGCAGTTTCAGTCATAGTGTCATTTTTAGATTCAGTCTCGGTCTCGGTTTCAGTCAAAGTGTCATTTTTAGATTCAGTTGCAGTCTCAGTCTCAGTTTCAGTCATAGCGTCAGTCTTAGAGTCAGTTTCAGTCATAGTGTCAGTTTCAGTCTCAGTCTTACTGTCAGGTTCAGTCTCAGCCCCAGGCGCCTGGTTTGCGTTGTACACATCGAGTATCTCCTTTTCCAGCCTACCCTTGAAATCCACTAAGGAAGGAAAAAGTACATGCCCATCGTTAGGATAACTTATACCCACGGAAGGTACTGTAGAATTTCAGAATGATCATGATCTATACCCATATTTTGTTTTACAACAAGACTACAAGTTAATTTTTCACCAGTTTTCTGATAGAATTTCAGAATGATCATGATCCACATGTATACCCATATTTTGTTTTACAACAAGACACAAGTTTTTTTGTTACCGTTACCAGTTTTCTGATACTATCCATATTATATTCATTAAATTTCTATTCTATGCAACCAAAAAATCTACAACAATTACCTGAGCAGCTGGGCTTGTCATACTGCCAGAGGCCTCCATCAGTGCACCTCACGTCGGTGGGAGCCCCGGGCTTTAGTGAGTACCCCACGTTGCAGGTGTACGCGACCCTATCCCCCACGTTGTAGTGCCTTTTGAGAGGGGTTCTGTGGCCGTAGTTTGGAGGACCCAGGTCCTCGCAGAGAAAGAGCTCTGTGGGTGATAGTAATACATCAGAAAAGGCAATAGTATATTAAATACATTACTTCTCGATTTTAAAAAAACGGAACCAAAAGTATGGAAAAGACTCTGAGAGGTAAGTCTGTGGCTATCGTACACAATTTTTCGGTTAAATGTTGCCTGATTTTAAATTTCTTCAAAGGCCTTTAAGTTTTAACGTCTTTTTAAGTTTTAAAGTCAAGTCTGACAAGCAAGGAAATGAATTGGGGAGGCCTAAGAAACTTGACAAGGTTCAGAGGATGTCTCCTATCTTGACAAGCCAACTTACTGCACTGAATGACGTCACAGTCCTCCTGGCTGCCATCTTCCGTCATGCAAAATGGCTGCCCGAGTCCAGTCGGGTTGCGGCAGTAGTTGTTCTCCAGGTTAGCCCAGGGGTACTTGGTCGGGTAGAAACCAGCCTGCGCAGCGGACCACTCCACACAATCTGCCCCGGATGAAGTTTCATTCCATGTACCGCGGTAGTTCATACCGTTGCCATAGTAGCAAACTGTGAATGGACATATATAGATTGTAAAAATGTTCAAAGTGATGCATTCCTGAATGTGTGTCGTGAAGTGAAAGTTCCTTTCTGCTCTGCGAAGTGATCATACAGGAAATGGTAAAATCTGAGGGACTGAGTGACAATATCGAACAATGTCAGTGAGTCCTTACTTTGGTTGTACTTCTTGTCTGGCTCCGGGTTCCAACAGGCGTGTGGTGGTGACGGAAACAGGTCACAGGTAGGGAACCGGTTCTTCGTCCGGTCATCAGCCTTGTGGAGAACTTCCTCACACCACGAGCGGCACGGCAGCAGTTGTGTCCTACAAAACAGAGACACCCTTACATTGTGAGGCTTGTCACCACCCCCAACAATTACTACAAAACAGGCAGGTTCAGAAACACCCTGAAATTGTGAGGCTTGTCACCACCCCTAGCAATAACAGAAATCTAAGATAGATAAAAAAAAACAAATACAATGCAATTCAGCGCAAGCATTTTCATTGCAATCTTGAGTATGAAACTATTCAACTTAGAAGAATCAATGAATGAATTGAAATTGATGAATCAAAATCATTTCCCCAATTTCCAGTGACACGCTTCATGCTACTCACATGCACGAGGCCGTGTTGTCTCCATGTGGAGACAAAGTGCAGGATGTGTTGTTCTCTTCGGAGACAAGACATCGCGGGAAGATGACCGTAGATACGAATTCCCGGAACTCAGGATGTTGGTTCTCTGCGTTGCTGGTCGAACTGTCGAGCAGCTCCACGACAGAGGAATTCTGTATCTCCTCAAACGTCGTCTGTTCCAGCTGATTCGGCAGCATCGCAAGTCTGCCGCCGAGGTTCAGATCCACAGGAGTTGGCAGGCACACTGAAAATTATAACAATAAAGAAAATAAATCGCTTTGAACATCTACATACCAATATTATAAGTATTAACAGGGGGCACTTGTAACAATACGGAAGTAATCATTGATTTGGAAATCTACCAAACATGCAAAGATATCCTTATAGAAAATGTGCAAGAAAAATAATCTTTTATTGAACGAATTGTTCCCACAAAACCGACTGACCATTGCCTGCAGCAACTATCTCTTACCATTTTGATGTTTTATTTTAGATAGCTACTCTTAATTTTTTTCAATTTTAATAACCACAGAACAATTCTAAAAGCCACTAGAGGTTAAAAGTTACAAAACAAACGAGAGCAGGAAGGAAATGATGAACATCGGTAATCTCCAACCAGATCAACTGTGCGTAATTCATAGCATAACTTCTTGGCCGGTTTGACCTCCTTAGCCGGCTATACTCCCTGGCCAGCTTTGATACTATATTATGGCACCGTAGGATCTGCTTGGAGATTAGAACATCGGGTCCTTTGAATAGGATTTCTCGCAGAAAATAACCATTTTAAGTACATGTGTTGATCTAAGGACCAAGTTAACTTTACCACAGCAACTTTTTCTTACCATTCTGATGTTTTATTTTATTTCTGCTCTTAATTTTTTTCAGTTTTAATTACCACGACAGAACAGTTCTAAAAACCACTAGAGAGAGGTGAAAGATTCAAAACAAACGAGAGCAGGAAGGAAATGATGAACATCGGGTCCTTTGAATTTGATTTCTTGCAGAAAATAACCATTTGCGTACATGTGCGGATCTAATACCATTTTAACTTACCACAATTTTCCTCGTCACTCCCGTCTGTACAGTCCGTCCGCCCGTCGCACCGCTGCCACGCCAGGATGCAGGCATTTCCGTGTCCGCACTGGTGGTACCCCAGGGGGCAGTCGATTGCTGTGGGAGAAATATTGTGTTAGTCCTACAATGATCAAGGGGTGAGAATATCTTAAAACTGAAGTAAAACTGAAATTCATGAGGAAGTAGATGTAGAGTCATACGGTGTATTACAGCACCGTTGGGGTTATACCGCCCCTTACTGGGGGGCATACCCTTTCTTCTAGCATGAGGACACTTATATTTCCAATGCCAAACAAATTTTTTCCCTAGGCCTTATTAAACATAGCACGTGACACACCATCATTCAGCTGACAGATGAAGTTGTGTGGAGTCGAGCAGGGCGCGTCGTTCCAGCCGGAACGGAAGTGGTTGGCGCAGACTTCTCCTTCCCCTTCATTGTTGGGTTCCCCCGGCTGCCACCCCCCATTCGGCCAGTTCGCGGCTGTGTTGTACGGAGTCCCATCTTCCCACACCCACCTTCCCTCGCCACTCTGATCGCTCATGCCAAACCAGAAAGGGGAGTTGGGATCCACGGTGTCCTTCAGGTCCCTCAAGAAGTCGTCCGCGTCTTCGTCCTTCGGCATGGCCAGAAGCCCCCTGTTCGCTGCACACACCTTCCTGGCCTGGTTGTAGGTTTTGCCTTGGTTGTACGCCTTGAAGCACGAACCCCCATGGGCAGAGTAGCCAGGAGGACAGCCTGCAAATAAACATGTTCTAATCAAGCCAGTTTACAAGCGCAAATTCTACCACCAATGTACCTACTCTAGAGTAATGGTTTCCCCTTGATATGGAGAAACTTACTCTGAAACAACATTGTACTCCATGAACAAATACATGTATAAGCAGCATGTCATGTCATGCTCACTAACGGACATTTCAACAAATATTTTCTCTGACTCATTTCTTGTAATCTAAGTAACCTGAAAGTTAGCCAGTACATTAATGTTGATCTCTCTGGCTTATATGAATAATTCTATCTTTGAACTGTAAAAAAAGTTTTTCTAATTACAAGGTAGAGCAATGTGTGATAATTGATTCCAGCGATTACCAGTAAAATGTGTGGTGGCCGGTGTCGTGGGTTCGGTACTGGGCCCGACAGTTGCGGATTCAGTGCTGGGCACGACAGTCATGGGTTTGGTGCTGGATACAACAGTCGTGGGTTCGGTGCTGGGCACGACAGTCGTGGGTTCGGTGCTGGGCACGACAGTCGTGGGTTTGGTGCTGGGCACGACAGTCGTGGGTTCGGTGCTGGGCACGACAGTCGTGGGTTTGGTGCTGTGCACGACAGTCGTGGGTTCGGTGCTGGACAGGACAGTCGTGGGTTTGATGCTGGGCACGACAGTCGTGGGTTCGGTGCTGGGCACGACAGTCGTGGGTTCGGTGCTGGGCATGACAGTCGTGGGTTCGGTGCTGGGCACGACAGTCGTGGGTTCGGTGCTGGGCACGACAGTCGTGGGTGATGTTGTCGAAGGTGTCACTGCCCGGGGAGGACAGAAAACAGAGCTGGTCAAACCACAATTGTTCCACTCAAAACAGCTTACCATGATAGTAAAAAGGCCACTTATTATATTCCTAGTACTGGTGACATTAAGCCACCAAAGTCATCGCGTAACGATGCCGATATTCTTGTGCGACAGTCACAGCAATTGCAGACGTTAACGAATAATATCATCATTGTCCATTGAAATTATGCTGACCACACATATCCAGAAACAGACACAGATGCGCACGCGCACGCACACACACACACACATATAACACACACACACACACACACACAAACACACACACACACACACAAACACACATACACACATACACACATACACACATACACACATACACACACACACAAAACTGCATTTTTCATAGAAGTTAAAAGTCGCAGATACGCCTAGCCCAACATGAACTCTATATTGTTATTACAGTCTCTTTTCACAAACTCTAGATTCTAGCTTTTAATTGTTAATTGTTGAATAAATCGACACGTTTTTAATTGTTAATTGTTAAATAAAACGGAAACTAGTTTTTAATTGTAATCGTTAGAAGCGGATTTCACAGGCAAACTGCCTCCTATCCGATGATGTGATATGATATGATATGATTTGCAAGGACAATTGAGCACTGACTCGGGGTATATCATTCTGATGGAAAAAAAAAGAATTCTACAAATATCTCCATATGGATTTGACTCAAATTAAATGAGATCTCCATATTCTATCAAATTCTAACTCAAATACATTATGTAGCATAAAGGCATTAACTGATACCAATTATGCAAATAAGTTTCTAATTTGCATAATTACTGCAAAAGTGCCATGATTCTTTTAAGTGGTTAATGATTGGACTGTTAACATTGTGACATGTGTAAGTTCGTTAAACGCGTACATAACCAAGCATAGATTATGTAAATGTGGAACCCATTCGCATATTCGGAATATTTCGTGGAAATATGAGGTCTCCGAACTCTTGTATTTGCAAGGGATGCTAAACTTTCCATTACTTGAACAGGAAACAGGATGTTTTTTTCGTGAAGTAAAAGATTTTGGATTACATTGACGTTGTGATATGCCTGATGTGCATTTACTGGAAATTTTTATACGCTTGACTAAGTCTGGAGTAAAGGCTTAGTTACGCTGCGCTAGCCTATTTTTGTTAAAATCTTCCAAGGAGAACAAACAAAGGAACGGCGGATTTCCATGTTATTTAGTATACATTTAGCTTAGACAGAGATGAACTTAATGAATTGCAAATTATGCACATTGGGGCTTAATTTGCATAACTTAATAAGAGGAAATAAACATTTGCAGCGTTTTCCATTATAGGACTCAAATACATGTAACATGTAGTTTATGGGAGGTGTAACATTAACAGATACCAATTCTGCAAATAAGTTCATAATTTGCAATTAATACAAAGTGCCATAATTCTTCAAAGTGATTGGACTGTCCACACCGTGACATGTGTAACTTAGTTAAATGTGTACATAACCAAGCATAGATTATGTAAATGCGGAAGTAATTTGCATATTCAAAATATCAAATGGAGATAGGAGGTGTCCGAACCCTTGTTATGTAATGAAATGATCTTAAGCCCCAGTCTGGCTTCGTAGTTTGTACTGATAGTGGGAATCTGTCAGGAGCTGCACTTACCAGTGGTGACGCCAGGAGGCGCTGCCGTGGACAGGTAGATGCCGTATGGGGCCTCCAGGCCACCCACCAGCACAGTCTTGGTCAGGTCGGACTTGGACAGCCTGGAGGTGTGGAGCAAAATATATTATAATTCAATAATTGTATTTTTTTTAACAGTGCAAGTTAATGACAGCCCGCCTCAGTGCGAGTGATGACAATGATGACTTTTTAACAGTGTACAAATAGGACCTTAAAACTATAACGTTAGATATATAAGTCTTACACAAATGCTGAGTTGCTAACATATCCAGATGTATTAGTAGATACGTATACATTTCATAATCATATTTCATTTCAAGCATATATTAGAACATCAGCACACAATAGTACTGGATATTAGTAAATACAAGATGAATACATAGTATACATACATATCATGTAGATTGTGATGTATAATTTCACCAGATAATGAAATGTTCAAGTTTCGCAGAGGTGTTCGAAATAGTAAAGGGGGCTCTATTTCCTATATGGCATTTTCGGGAACGGTCCATTTCAGATTTCGTAGTAGAAATTGTTTTCAGTAGGTAAAGGGGACTTCCTCACTTTCCGATTTCTCCCTGATGGGATGATGACGACCAGTAGACGAAGTCCTCATCAACCGCGATTCCATTAACCCACTTCCCGTCTTCAAACAGCACCTGTCGGATATCGTTGCCCAGCAGGTCTGAGCTGTAGATGCGGTACCGCTGATCACGGTAGTACAGCCGATCCTCTAAATGAGATAAACAAATATAGTGACCAATAGTTAGTAATTAGAGTTTTACATAGGAGTACAGAGAAGACATGCACATAGTAATATCTTACACGGACTGGCACTGCAAAGATCAATGAACCAGTGATATAGTCATAATACCATGATTCCGGTAATAATATTCATTAAATAAACACAACTTGTTACGCTTAGTTAATTACTCATTAATTTGGTTAAAAATACAAAATCGTATCAGCAACACGTCACCAACTAGTGTCTATTGTCTCACCATAGTAGTCTATTGTAATGGCGAAGGGATCAGTCAGACCATTGACGATTATGGTTTTGTTACTACCATCCATCGCAGCTCGGACAATCCTGGCTCCACTTTCCACCCAGTACAGGAATCTGAGGAAAAAAGAGTCCGGCAAATAAAAATGTTATCTCTTCGCAAAATGTGTCGTTTTATTGTGCATTATCTCATTGATTATGCGAATAGATTTAAATAGCATTATCTACTTACATGGATGATCTCCTCTACCTAAAGTAGATATATGGCAGGAGAAGGAGCGAACATTATTTGATATTATATGATGATGATGATGATTGAGAAAATTACGTTCAGATTTGCAAAATCAACATGCTTAATGAGTAAGGATTATCTTCCATTTGCCACATATGAAATGCCCATAGCTCACGATGAGGTTTTACGTAATCTCTCCATTGATAAATGAGGGTAGCCCTAATTAAGCACGCATCATTCGAGAGAAGGGTAGATGGAAACACAGTAATAGCCGAACAAGACCAAAAACTGACAAAACAGCCCAAGAAGCTCCCAAAGAAGAAATTCTGTGCAGTAATAGCATTTCCGGAACAGAAGCCATGAAATCTAATTTCAACTGCTGTACAAAGACTCTCCAAGCAGATGTTCGGCTCAGGCTATTTTTACGTGTATGTAGGCATTTTTTGTTTGGCTTTCATTTGGTGCCGTTGGACATGAAGAAAGCTAGACAAAATAATCCTACAAAAAAACCTAAAACACATCAAAACAGCCGGAGGGGAAAAGTCCAAGGGGAATTATTCTCCCTAAGTTCAGTATGTATGTACAGTGCTGTCACTAGCAGCAGAGGATGCTGGGATCATCAGCCAGCGGTTTACATACTATTTAAAAGTTCAACCAGGTAGGGTATGACATAAAGGTCAAATGTTGACCTTTATGTCATACCTGGGCCGCGATAACGTTCGATACAGGTGTTCCGGTGTTCCGAACCGGGTGATACAAAGCCGTATCACACAGGCTTCGGAGTTTTATCGACGCAGTTACGGCTTTTGTGCATGTCCTTCTTTTGCAATGCTTTCTGGAAGGAGGCACAGCTGCACGAGATACCTTGCTCTACTGGGCAGTTGTTTCCGCCAACGCGTCCGTACTGTCCAAGTTCGAACCGGTCCGAAAAAAACGGCGTATAAAGGGCCATCACAGCCCGGGCAGTACATGGCAGAACTCTCCCAACGAATTTTTACACCGTGACTTCAGACAGGTTGATCGGGATATATCAACTAGAACATTAATGCATGCAGGTCTGTCACTATAACCACAGTTGTGGAAAACACCTGTTACTTTACAATGAAATGCACGTTACTCACCCATGCCTGGGGTCCAGGACGAGGCGCCCAGGCTGCAAGATGTCCGGTGACGTCAGAAGTGTCCTGGCGGACGATCCGTCCTTCTCTGCTACAGAGATAGTGCTTGTGCTGTAGACAGACCAGTAGATATTCCCCCCAGCGTGGTCCAACGCCAGGCCTGGGACATCTGCAGAAAAGAGTGTTTGGACGTTATTATCTATGTGGAGACTCAGGTGTCACCTCCAAGAGGATGAACTGAACTGATCTATGTAAGAGCAAGAGTTCAGAGACCTCATACCTGCATGAAATATTCAGTGTTTGCAAATTTCTTGTTTTATATTGTCTTTATGATTATGCAAATTTGGCTGATTATGTAAATATGGCTCAAAGGTTCTTAAGTTTCAATGACCACAAATATCCAGGAACACAGACACACCCCTGTTGGTAAATGGCATGGGCCACAATGTTCAGATGGTAAAGTAACCTGACCCTATCACTGCGCCTCTGGAGCGACTTTTGTTGATAATTAAAACCAAGCAGAGGTGCGGATCGGAAATGCGCCAAAAGCACACAAAAGTCACCTTGCAGTATCAAGTTCAAAGTCAAAGAGGCCCAAAATCAAACCTGACCGTCTGGCCACTACAACCAACCAATGTACCAAATATCATTGCAATAGCACGCTGCGAACTATAGATATATCGCCGGAAACGCACCAAAAACACACACACAGACTAATCTCCAAGCAGATCCTACGGTGCCATAACATAGTATCAAAGCTGGCCAGGGAGTATAGCCGGCTAAGGGAGTCGAACGGGCACCGGAGTCTCCAAGCAGATGCCATAAGATAGTATCAAAGCTGGCCAGGGAGTATAGCCTGCTAATGGAGTCAAACGGCCACCGGAGTAAGTTTGATACCATACATTACGCCACCGTGGATCTGGTTGGAGATTACACACAGACCACGAAATTTAAAACCATACCAGTCCTACATTTTTCATGCAGATAATAACAAGAAATGTTTGAAATTACACACTTTTGATGGAAAACCCCCATATTTGGTGTAGACCACAACAGTATCAGTGTGCTCAGACGGATTTCCAAATGATGTTGGGATTTCACCGATAGACCGGCACAGCCCCAGTCAAAACTTATATATGGATATTGTTGTTGTATATAGGAACATTTCAGCTGTTTTATTGTGTGTCTTGTGTGTACAGACTGGCGGTTTCATTAATAAAGCATCGTATGAAAACTAGGAAAAAAAGTTGGAAAAAAGAAAACTCACAGTCTATTAAAAAGTTGCAGCTTTTTTTATCAGAGTTGTAGATCAGACCATGGATAGTACTGAATGACGGTTGCTAAGGGACACACACCTGTGAACTTTGACATGGGATACACTACCCCACTGGGTATGGGTTTGGCTCTAAATTCCGAAGGGGGCAATAAGTTTAGTTCATCTTTGGGAAATAATATCACATCCCTCAGTGCTTCTGGAATAGGGAAAACTTTCAATTCTCATTTTTCATTACCCAAAAGGGCAGATGTCAGATTTGAGTTGCACAGTAGAAGGCAAAAAATGGGAAACGTTATAGTGCCATCTAAAATCCTTGAAACCCCTCTTTTCCCTTGAAAATTTTGGCCCAACCTGGAGACTTTTTGGGGTTAGAAGGAACAGGTAAGGTCTATAGCTTTCCTATTTTGGTCAACATTTGCTCAGTTTAGCCAAAGACCTTTTATCAGGTTTCATAAAAGCTCCTTGGTTTAGCAGTTTAGTTGGCGTGCGAAAGAATTTTAGTTGTTGGTCATATGGAAAATGTCACGATTTTCCCCACCAACCTCTGCTTGGAGAGTACTATAGCGTTCTGTAAGCCCTTTCACAGTGAACATGTCAAAGGATATATAATAGATAGGACTTGAAAGTTTAATCGGAAATTCGGTAAGGGGGCGCCAGCCGTGGGTATCGGGGTGCTGCGCCCCCGTTACCCGGTTCAGAAAAACCCATAATAAGGCCCACAAAAAGTAAACAAAACCCGTCTGGACGTTGTTATGCAAATCGAAACAATGGTCTAGACGATGAATGTTTTCTTTGCATTTGACATATTACCTAGAATTCCTGTCGCCGCACATGCGTCCTGATCTCTGTGAAAGGGCTTATTTCAAAGTGCTTGCATGCCTTCGACTTTGAATTAATAATAAATTTTAAAAGAAGAAACGATAATTCATAACTCACTGCTGCTGCCGGTGACTATGATGGTCTCCATGCCATTTCCATCACGGCGAGCCCGTTTGACGTTGCCGCTATATTCTGACCAGTACACGTAGTCGGTGAGCGGGTCGTAGTTCAGGGCCCAGGGCGCTACAACACCTACAAGTGGCAGTGTGACCTTTGATCCGGAAGTGATGTTGATTTGGAGAATGGTGTCTCCACTATTGTCAGCGACCAAGAGGAATGGCTCACTGTTGTTACGGGAGCCGAGATCTCCTAATGGGTGGAGGAAATGCAGCAGCTGTTTACAAACTAACTTCAAGCAATTTTTTTGTGAATAAAATGATTACCTTCTGAATCAGCAAACATAGTGGGGTTGGCCTGTGAGTGACGTAAAAATGATAGTTCTCGGCTCAGGACCAAGTGGCCCCGGGTTCAAATCCTGTCATGTCACCTGCCTTGTGCTCTTAGGAAAGGCACTTTTCACCCAGGTGTAAAAATGGGTACCTCACCCATTCTTCGTAAACGTGTGCAATTGCTGTCGCACGAGCATATCAGCGTAGCAAATCACTAAATTACGCTTTAACGTTGACTTTGGTGGTTTAATTTCACCCGTAGACACTAGAAATATAACTAGTAGTCTTTTTACTATCATGGTAAACTGTTTTTCGATCGTACAGGGCAAGCTTTTGGTCTGAGACCGTCAAAAAACACCTGTCGCAAATCCAAAAAACACACTTTGCACTTCATTCACATAGTTAAAAAAGCGTTTCTTGAATCGGCGTTTGCCGTCGATTTGTACCTATCGATAAGGCTAACATGAAACAAGCGGAGAAGTTTATCCAAGATGTCCTTATCTCACGCAAGGTCCCATTTTATACCTGTCGCAAGTTTTTAACTTTGACTTACTTTACAAAGACAGGTGAACAGAAATTAGTCACAAAAGCGTGATTTCCCTGAATTCTTCATATGTTTCCATCGGCCATCATATGTAGTATGCTAACAAAGACCCTTTAGGTGAAATGGAGAACTATCTAAGGATTTATTACAGCTATGTTACAGCTCGATACGTTCCGACAGTTTTTGTAATCAAGCTTACGTTACCATTATTACCGCTCCAAATAGAAACAGCAACCTTGGCGCGCCCGTTATAGGAAAGGGCACAACCAGATGAGTACTTATCACCCGCAATTTCGTTCTGCAACCTGACTGTTCAATTTTTGTACCGATTTAGTGCCAAAATTTACTTACGTTACCGCTTGACTTACGTTACCACTACCTTATGCGATATCTAACACACAGCGTTTAATTGGGCAATCAGTAGGATTGAAAGTCAGAGAGCATGCAAAAGATCAGGTAACACATCTGAGGTCCTTTTTGACACGATGGCCATAGTTCTAGTATCGTGCCGACCTTATCATGAGCGTTAACAGGCAAAATGTTTTTCCACGGATAGACGCCTGCTATTTTTGAAGGGAAATTCTTAATAATTTCCTTGCAAGGATCAAACATGAAGCTTGTTAAATGTCATTGAACCATGATTGGACTCACAAGGGCAAAAAGTCAGTCAAATCTCACTTCTTTCCTCGATGAATCTGGATATTTGGCACTGGTAACGTAAGTAAACATTGGCGTGACTTTTTGAGATGAGCGGTATTTATGAAAACCTTGTAATAATTGTGACTCAAAAATGTGTTTTCCTATGGATAACATGAAGATATATATAGTCAAGACGGTTGGCTTTATGTCGATTTCTGCACAGTTTCTTGATCAAGTCTTCATCACATGGTAACGTAAGTAAACGTCAAAGCTATTGAGTTATTAAACTTCAAAGATGCCATAGTACATTGAACCCACTACCTAAAACTATATTTCCATAACTGTTGTACACATTTTAGTGGAAATGCATTTTGAATTATATCTTCTATGTAGACAAAGGCGGAGATAAAGAGGGTATATAGGGAGAGTAGGAACGTCAGGGATTGCGATGGGCATATGAATCAAGAGGTTGCTCGCGTTATAGAATACTATAAATCAGTGGCTTCAGGGAGTAAGAAAGCTTTAGAGAAGATAAGGCCAGAGGGGGAGAAGGGAAAAGGGAGGGATAAAAAGCCAAACGTTGCGCTTAAAGATTAAGTTCAAAATTGGGCTTTAAGAAAAAAAAGGGACACTGCAATAAAGTAAAGCAGATGTGATATGTGTTAGAAAAAAGGCAAATTAGAACTGTAAATTACCTTACATGGCACAATACACACATAGACAGTCTTCCCAGCATCTCTCACACACATAGATTGGTTTGTGCAGTGGTTATATCTTTGATATTAGACATGTTTGACTTACGTTACCAAGGTTATTGACTTACGTTACCATAGTTCACTGACGTCTGTAGGGAAAGTGCATAAAGTTTCATGCCGACTGCCTTCAATGTTGTATTCTACAGCCCTTTGTTCTTCCACTGGGGAAAAAATTAAGTGAATGCTGCCGTTTTTTGTTCTCACCAGATAAAATCTGATGTGTGCTTATTTTTTTCCAAATTAATCCAACTCATTAGGTACATATTCTGGTAATTTCTCTCGAAAAGTAAACAGAAATATCAAATGTTACCCATTTTCAGACACCCTGAGGGCTTCCGCTTGAATACAATCAGGAAAAGACGTCTGTATCCTTAGATTATTCATGTTAGTAAACGTCTTCCGTGTGTAAACGCACTTTTTAAATCACTGAAATAAAGTTGAAATATCAACGTTAAAAAAGCCAATAGCTCAAAATGGGAACGTTCCAGCACATTCCAAAACTTGTCATTGGAAGTTAACAGTAACAAGTTAAGACTGTTAAGCAACCTTTATGAAGAACTTCATTTTTTACCATTTCTAACCCCCAATTGCACACGTTTACGAAGAATGGGTGACCTGGCTTCTGCTGGGGAGGTTAATATTATAATAATAAAGTGGTGAAAGGTTTCGCCTTCCAATGCTGTGCCCTTATGGCCCTCAAATAATCTATGGAACATTGACCTTTACCCCTATAGACCTTTTTCACACTTCCCATAATACATTGCGACAGGGTTCCGGATATGGATGTTGACTGGGATGTTACCACTGTTGCCCAGGGTGCGAAACCCGGGTGAAACCAGCTAAAACCTTCAGTACGAGGGCGGCAAAGCATGTAAACTAATGAGTTGTCTAGGAAATATAGATATAGTGCGCGGGACATGGTAAATATCACTTTCTGACAACAAAGAACAAAGGCTGCAGACGAAACGCAAGTCGTGACCCATGAGGTCATCGGGCGAAACCAACTAACAGCCACAGTGGGGACGGGCTTGCTAGTTTATACTTCTGATCACAAAAATGGGAAAATTCTCAGCCCTAATAATATTAGTACTATATTTTTTTGACAACTCATTAGTTTATATGCTTTGCCGTCCTCGTACTGAAGGTTTTAGCTGGTTTCACCCAGGTTTCGCACCCTGGGCAACAGTGGTAACATCCCAGTCAACATCCATATCCGGAACCCTGTCGCAATGTATTATGGGAAGTGTGAAAAAGGTCTATTATAAATATAACTTGAAAAAATAGTCAGAAAAAATAAAATAAAAATCAATTATTAAGGCTAGGGAAATTTGAAACGATGTGATACCCAGGTTTTAATTTTTCAGTGGCGTTGCGTAACTATGTCCGTTGCCATGGTAACGGACAGGACCATATTTTGTGGGGTTGATTTACCTCTTCTTTTCATCATGCCCGTTTTAGAAGGATTTATGATCTCAAAGGTTAGAAAAGGGTAATAAGAATTAGACTAGAAGTGCATAAGTGGGATGCACACACACTTAAATGTTTTAGATTGTGTTTGGCGGTATAAAGTATTTCCCGACCAGCATATGCGCACGGATTGTTTAGAAAGACCCAATTTCGCTGACAGCACCTGTAAGTGAATAAAGAGACTCTTTTTACACATGATGAAACTGTTCACGGAAGCACCTGTAAGTGTTAATTTCAGAATTTACATGTTCAAGAACCGCAGAAAGGGCAAAAATCAAATACTACAGATGTTTGCGTCCTATTTTCAGGACAGCGTGAAATGTAAGACGATACGATGCGCTTTGTTAGGTGTGTGTGGGGGGGGAGGGGGGGTCTCAGCTCTGAATTCCATGAACTAGATTTCTAGCGAGGTCAACGCCCATTCAGTCGGTTCTTTCAAATGCAGAGCAACTAATTAACACTAAACTTGTGGCACGCGAGGGGCAGGGGGGAATATTTCGCACCTATTTTCCGTCGATTACTGGTGTTAAATACCGTCAATACATTACAAAGGAAATCTTTGTAGGGCTTCCTTTAGTTTACAGCATGTATTTTTGTGAGCTGGTTCCTTTCGATGTTGGTAATATAGAATAGAAGGTAGGGCTGAAGAGACAGAAAATACGACTTGAGTATTCAACGTTATATTTGACAATTTACTACATCCGTTGCGCACGGGTCATCAGAGAGGACGTCTTTTTACCTACTTACAAGATCCAAGTTGTGAGTTGTAGAAGTACAGGAGAACTATATACGTGATGTTTTTACTTTATGTTTTACAAAAATCTTCCGAATCTTCACTGTCTCTATCGCTCTCGTTTTGAGACCCCACGAACTCATCACCTTTGCTTTCACAACGTTCTCAATTATCGTCGTTAATACCCCCCTCACATTAGGCGTGATTCGATCGGACGACGAGTCTGCGAGCTCTAAATTACGAGGAGGCATGACCCTGACGGGGGAACTCTGCGATTTTTCGTCGGCATACCTTTCACGGCTTCAGGCGTAAATTAGAGCTCGCAGACTCGTCGTCCGATCGAATCGCGCCTACTGTGAGGGGGGTATTACCGACTGCGGTTGTCTGGGATGTTTGTGGTTACAAGGAAGAGCAATGTGTGATAATTGATTCCAGCGATTACCAGTAAAAGGTGTGGTGGCCGGTGTCGTGGGTTCGGTACTGGGCCCGACAGTTGTGGATTCGGTGCTGGGCACGACAGTCGTGGGTTCGGTGCTGGGCACGACAGTCGTGGGTTTGGTGCTGGGCACGACAGTCGTGGGTTCGGTGCTGGGCACGACAGTCGTGGGTTCGGTGCTGGGCACGACAGTGGTGGGTTCGGTGGTGGGCACGACAGTCGTGGGTTCGGTGCTGGACAGGACAGTCGTGGGTTTGATGCTGGGCACGACAGTCGTGGGTTCGGTGCTGGGCACGACAGTCGTGGGTGATGTTGTCGAAGGTGTCACTGCCCGGGGAGGACAGAAAACAGAGCTGGTCAAACCACAATTGTTCCACTCAAAACAGCTTACCATGATAGTAAAAAGGCCACTTATTATATTCCTAGTACTGGTGACATTAAGCCACCAACGTCATCGCGTAACGATGCCGATATTCTTGTGCGACAGTCACAGCAATTGCAGACGTTAACGAATAATGGGCGAAATATGATAATTGTCCATTAAAATTATGCTGACCACACATATCCAGAAACAGACACAGATGCGCACGCGCACGCACACGCACACACACACACACACACACACACACACACAAACACACATACACACATACACACATACACACATACGCACACACACAAAACTGCATTTTTCATAGAAGTTAAAAGTAGCAGATTTGTAAGGACAATTGAGCACTGACTCACCCGGGGTATATCATTCTGATGGAAAAAAAAAGAATTCTACAAATATCTCCATGTGGATTTGACTCAAATTAAATGGGATCTCCATATTCTATCAAATTCTAACTCAAATACATTATGTAGCATAAAGGCATTAACTGATACCAATTATGCAAATAAGTTTCTAATTTGCATAATTACTGCAAAAGTGCCATGATTCTTTTAAGTGGTTAATGATTGGACTGTTAACATTGTGACATGTGTAAGTTCGTTAAACGCGTACATAACCAAGCATAGATTATGTAAATGTGGAACCCATTCGCATATTCGGAATATTTCGTGGAAATATGAGGTCTCCGAACTCCGAACTGTATTTGCAAGGGATGCTAAACTTTCCATTACTTGAACAGGAAACAGGATGTTTTTTTCGTGAAGTAAAAGATTTTGGATTACATTGACGTTGTGATATGCCTGATGTGCATTAACTGGAAATTTTTATACGCTTGACTAAGTCTGGAGTAAAGGCTTAGTTACGCTGCGCTAGCCTATTTTTGTTAAAATCTTCCAAGGAGAACAAACAAAGGAACGGCGGATTTCCATGTTATTTAGTATACATTTAGCTTAGACAGGGGATGAACCTTAATGAATTGCAATTATGCACATTGGGGCTTAATTTGCATAACTTAATAAGAGGAAATCTACATTTGCAGCGTTTTCCATTATAGGACTCAAATACATGTAACATGTAGTTTATGGCAGGTGTAACATTAACAGATACCAGTTATGCAAATAAGTTCCTAATTTGCAATTGATACAAAGTGCCATAATTCTTCAAAGTGATTGGACTGTCCACACCGTGATATGTGTAACTTAGTTAAATGTGTACATAACCAAGCATAGATTATGTAAATGCGGAAGTAATTTGCATATTCAAAATATCAAATGGAGATATGAGGTGTCCGAACCCTTGTTATGTAATGAAATGATCTTAAGCCCCAGTCTGGCTTCGTACTTTGTACTGATAGTGGGAATCTGTCAGGAGCTGCACTTACCAGTGGTGACGCCAGGAGGCGCTGCCGTGGACAGGTAGATGCCGTATGGGGCCTCCAGGCCACCCACCAGCACAGTCTTGGTCAGGTCGGACTTGGACAGCCTGGAGGTGTGGAGCAAAACATATTATAATATAATAATTGTATTTTTTTTAAACAGTGGCAGTTAATGATGGTCAGCCTCAGTGCGAGTGATGACGATGATGACTTTTTAACAGTGTACAAATAGGACCTCAAAACTATAACGTTAGATATATAAGTCTTATAAAAATGCTGAGTTGCTAACATATCCACATGTATTAGTAGATACGTATGCATTTCATAATCATATTTCATTTCAGTATTTCATTTCATGCATATATTAGTACATCAGCATACAGTAGTACTGGATAAGTGAATACAAGATGAATCATGTAGATTGTGATGCATAATTTCACCAGATAATGAAATGCTCAAGTTTCGCAGAGGTGTTCGAAGTAGTAAAGGGGGCTCTATTTCCTATATGGCATTTTCGGGAACGGTCCATTTCATATTTCGTAGTAGAAATTGTTTTCAGTAGGTAAAGGGGACTTCCTCACTTTCCGATTTCTCCCTGCAGGGATGATGATGATGAATCCCACCAGTGAGAGGACCAGTAGACGAAGTCCTCATCAACCGCGATTCCCTCAATCCACTTCCCGTCTTCATACAGCACCTGTCGGATATCGTTGCCCAGCAGGTCTGAGCTGTAGATGCCGTAGTCCTGATGACGGTAGTACAGCCGATCCTCTAAATGGGATGAACAAATATAGGAATCAATAGTTAGTAATTAGAGTTCTACATAGGAGTACAGAGAAGACATGCACATAGTAATGTATTACACGTACTGGCACTGCAAAAATCAATGAACCGGTGACATAGTCATAATACCATGATTCCTGTAAAATTAATTAAATAAACACAAGTTTGCAAACTTGTTACGCTTAGTTAATTACTCATTAATTTGGTTAAAAATACAAAATCGTATCATCAACACTCCCTAACTAGTGTCTATTGTCTTACCATAGAAGTCTATTGCAATGGCTGAGGGAGCATTTAGATCCACGATGATATTGGTTTTGGTACTACCATCCATCGCAGCACGGACAATCCTGGCATTATCGTCCACCCAGTACAGGAATCTGTGGGAAAAAAAGAGCCCGGCAAATAAAAATGTTATATCTCGGTGAAATGTTAGGAATTGTGCCGTTTATTGTGCATTATCTCATTGATTATGCGAATAAAGTTAAGTAGCTTTACCTACTTGCACGGATATCCTCTACCTAAAGTAGATAAATTTATAATTTTTATATCATACCTGTGACGCGAAAGGCTCGTTCTCATTTAAATGTCGAAATGCTGTCGCCTGACTTTACGCCTTGATATGGAGCAAATTATAGACAACATCACTGGTTCCTTCGTATTTCCACAATCCCTGTAATGTTTTACAAAAGGTGCACCACAACATTCGTATTGGTTGATGGCTTAGAACATTATTATAGCCACAGGTGGGATTTCACCCCCTTAAAAATGGCTGTCGCCTGAGAAGAAACGAAGGATTCAAATAGTAGCCAAAAATGCAACACTTCAGTTCCCAGAATGATTGTTCGCCAAGTGAAACCAGCTACCCAGGCCCTCTGCCCGATCACGTCAGATCGCTCCTGTCACTGATCTTGGAGGCTGTGTGAAGTGGTTAATGCCTGTCGCCAGATTCTGTAACAAACGTTACCACCACTAGTATGATGGTTGCCACGGTTATATTATGCACGTATAAGACTAGAAATTGTCTTTTTTGTGACGCTTTACAGTTTTTCTGGCTTTCTAAAGAAACAAGAAAGGGTTGTTGACTGTCATTTGTATCCCACCTTGCTTAACAAAATGTTGTACATGAATGACTGTAACAAACGTTACCATTGTTCGATGCTGTCTAAGCTTTCTATTTGACCTGGTGTAAAAAAGCTGCCCACTTTTCAAATGTCCCTAGGGACATCCACTTGTACCTAAATGATGTAGTCAATAAGGTAAGTCCTTTCGAATAAAACAGCGTTAAGTCTACTGTTGTAACAAACGTTACCGGTAACGTTTGTTACATGCCCTGTAATGCATTACCAATGGGACCGAAAATAATAAGTTGCCATATTTGGCTATGGTTAAAAGAGGAATTTTCCCAAACAACCAAGTAGTTTTCAGTGAAAATGAAGCCGATTTATTTTTCGACCAAAAAATGCCATTTTCGACATTTCAATGAGAACGAGTGGAAAACATTCGATACGGGTGTTTCGGACCGGCTGATAACTTTCCATACGGCCCGGGGTTATCACACGGGCTCCATTCGAATAAATCGAACTGTTTCGAGTGGGCCGAGTACGGCGCCATCGAAAGTTCGAATACCTGATTCGGACGTTGGAACATTACTGTTACAACGCTGTTTTTTTCGAGTGCACCAAATTTGTTCAACTTCTGGCGCATTTCGCATCAAAACATGGGTTTTCTCAGGTGGGTATGACATAAATAAAATACAACACGGTGTATTCCGCATCACCCTCGGTCTCAGCCCTCCCGCGGGTCGGATCACCCTCCGGCCTTCGGGCGATCCGACCCGCGGTCGGGCTGATACCTTGGGCGATACGGAATACACCGTGTTGTATTCTATATGTATATGGCAGGAGAAGGAAGGAATTTGATATGGTATGATATGACATTCCTTATTTATTGAGAAAATGACATTCACATTGCATAACCAGCCCTTAATGAGTAAGGATTATCTTCCATTTGCCACATATGAAATGTCCATAGCTCACGATGAGGTTTTTACCTCTCCATTGATAAATAAGGGTAGCCCTAATTAAGCACGCATCATTCGAGCGATTGGTAGATGGAAACGCAGTAATAGCCGAACAAGACCCAAAACTAACAAAACAGCCCAAGAAGCTCCCAAAGAAGAAATTCTGTGCAGTAATAGCATTTCTGGAACAGAAGTCATCAAATCAAGTTCAACTGTTGTACAAAGACTCTCCAAGCAGATGTTCGAATATTTTTATGTGTATGTAGGCATTTTTGTTGGGCTTTCATTTGGTGCCGTTGGACATGAAGAAAGCTAGACAAAATAATCCGACAAAAACACCTAAAACACATCAAAAACAGTCGGGGGAAAAAGGGGAATTATTCTCCCTAAGTTCAGTCTCTATGACAGTGCTGTCTCTAGCAGCAGAGGATGCTGGGATCATCAGCCAGCGGTTTACATACTATTTAAAAGTTCAACCAGTTCAACCGAGATAACGTTCGATACAGGTGTTCCGGTGTTCGGGACCGGGTGATAAAAGGCCGTATCACACAGGTTTCGGAGTTTTATCGACGCAGTTACGGCTTTTGTGCATGTCGACCCTTCTTTTTACAATGCTTTCTGGAAGGAGGCGCAGCTGCACGAGATACCTTGCTCTACTGGGCAGTTGTTTCCGCCAACCCGTCCGTACCGTCAAGTTCGAACCGGTCCGAAAAACCGGCGTATCAAGGGCCATCACAGCCCGAGAAGTACATGACAGGATTCCCCCAAGAACTTTTACACCGTGACACAGACAGGTTGATCGGGATACCAGAACACAAAAGCATGCAGGTTTGTCACCATAACCACAGTTGTGGAAAATACCTGTTTACAATGAAATGCACGTTACTAAATAGTACTCACCCATTCCTGGGGTCCAGGACCAGACCCTCAGGGTTTCCAATGGCTGGTGACGTCAGAAGAGTTCTGGCGGACGATCCGTTCTTATTTGCTACAGAGATGGTGTCTGTGCTTAAGGCAGACCAGTAGATATTCCCCCCAGCGTGGTCCAACGCCAGGCCAAAGACAGCTGCAGAAAAGAGTGCGTGGACGTTATTATGTAACTGATCTCTGGAAGAGTAAGAGTTCGGAGACCTCATACCTGCATGAAATATTCAGTGTTTGTAAATTTCATGTTTTATATTGTCTTTATGATTATGCAAATTTGGCTGATTATGTGAATATGGCTCAAAGGTTCTTAAGTTTCAATGACCAAAAATATCCAGGAACACAGGCACACCCCTGTTGGTAAATGGCAGGCCCCACAATGTTCAGATGGTAATATAACTTGACCTTATCACTGCGCCTCTGGAGCGACTTTTGTTGATAAGTAAAACCAAGCAGAGGTGCGGATCGGAAATGCGCCAAAAACACACAAAAGTCACCTTGCAGTATCGAGTTCACACACAGAGACTAATCTCCAAGCAGATCCTACGGTGCCATAAGATAGTATCAAAGCTGGCCAGGGAGTATAGCCTGCTAAGGGAGTCAAACGGGCACCTACGGTAAGTTTGATACTATACATTACGCAGCATGGATCTGGTTGGAGATTACACACAGACCACGAAATCTAAAACCATACCTGCATTTTTCATGCACATAATGACAAGAAATGTTTGAAATCACACGCTTTTGATGGGAAATCCCCATATTTGGTGTAGACCATAACAGTATCACAGTGTGTACAGAAAGATTTCCCAATGATGTTGGGATTTCACCGATAGACCGACACACCTCCAATCAAAACTTATATATAGATTATGCTGTATATGTAGGAACATTTCAGCTGTTTTATTGTGTCTTGTGTGTACAGACTGCCGGTTTCATTGATACATCATCGTATGAAAACTAGTAAAAAGTTGGAAAAAAGGAAACTCACAGTCTATTGAAAAGTTGGAGTTTTTTTATCAGAGTTGAAGAACAGACCATGGATAGTACTCAATGACGATTGCTAAGGGACACACACCTGTGAATTTTGACATGGGGTACACTACCCCACTGGTTTACAGGCCTCTGAAGCATGGGATAGGCCTGGTGCACTGAGTATGGGTTTGGCTCTAAATTCTCAAGGGAGTGATCAATTTTGTTCACCTTTGGGAAATAATATCATATCCCTCGGTGTATTAGACAGGGTAATAATTGTTGTTCGATTCTCATTTTTCATTACCCAGAAGGGCAGACATCAGAGTTGAGTTGCGCAGTAGAAGGCAAAAATGGGAAATGTTATAAGTGCCATCTAAAATCCTTCCAAATCCTCTTTTTCCTTGAAAATTTTGGAGACCTTTTTTGGTTTAGAAGGAACAGGTAGGGTCTACTTAAAGCTTTCCTATTTTAGTCAAAAGTTTGCTCAGTTTAGCAGTTTAGTTGGCGTACGGAAGGATTTAGTTGTTGGTCATATGCCTCACCACCAGCTGAGACGGCATATAAGGAAACGGTCACGATTTTCCCCACCAAACTCTGCTTAAATTCCTGTCGCCGGACAGGCGGTCTGATCTCTGTGAAAGGGCTAATATTTCAAAACGCTTGCATGTCTCAGACTTTGAATTAAATTTTAAAAGAAGAAATGGTAACCCATAACTCACGGCTGCCGGTATCTATGATGGTCTCCATGCCACTTCCATCACGACGAGCCCGTTTGACGTTGTTGTTCCCTCCATCTGACCAGTACACGTAGTCGGTGAGCGGGTCGTGGTCCAGCGCGTGGGGGTTTCCAACATCTACCAGGGGCAGTGTGACCTTTGATCCGGAAGTGATGTTAATTTGGAGAATGGTGGATCCATCACGATCAGCCACCAACAGGAATGGCTCACTGTTGTTACGGGAACCGAGGTCTCCTAAGGGGTGGAAAATGGAAATGCAGCAGCTGTTCCATACTAACTTCAAGCACGTGAAAAAAGTATTAGCTACAGCAAACATATTGAGTTTTCGGCTCAGCATCAAATTGCCCCGGGTCCATATAGGCTGTCATGTCACCTGCCTCATGCAAGGAAAGGCACTTTTCACTCTGTAAAAATGGGTACCTGACTTCTGTTGGGGAGGTTAATAAGGTGGTGAAAGGTTAAACCGCCATCCACTACAGTAACTGTGCCCTTAAAAATTCTAGGGGACAACCTTTACCCTTAATATAAATATAATTTTTTTTAAATCAATAATTAGGGCTAGGGAAATTTGAAACGATGTTAACCCAGGATTCAATCTACAATTTTCCAGCACTAGTGGCATTGCGTAACTATATCCGTTGCCACGGTAACGGACGAGACCATATCTTGTGGGGTTGATTTACCTCTTTTTTCTATCATACTGGTTTGAGAAAGATGGGACCTTCTAAGGTTAAAAGGGTCATAAGAACTTAAAAGAAGTGCATTAGTGAGATGCACGGACACTGAAATGTTTCTGGATTGTGTACGGTGTGTATAAAGTATTTCCCGACAAGCACTGTTTAGAGATCTTTAGAAATACCCAATTTCGCTGACAACACATGTAAGCGTTAATTACAGAAATTAGATGTTCATATGAAGGTGTGGCTGTTAATGTTTAAAAGAACCGCAGAAAAGGGCAAGAATCAAATACTAGTACTACAGAATGATGTTTGTGTTCTATTGTCAGAGACAGTGTTAGGGGTGCGCTGTGTTAGGGGTGTGCGTGTATGTGTGTGGTGGAAGTATTCTTTTGTTTGCTAAGACATCTAATGATGAATGGAACTAAGTCTGTTCGTTGTATGTGGCACTGTTAAACTACGTTACAAATCATGAGTGCTGAGTGCCACACTGTTCTCGTCTGTCTGTCTATCTATTGAAAGCAAATATAAAGAAAGTCTGTGTAAAGCTAACTCCGCTGCCGGGACTGTAACTGGCCCCTCCCCGCCCATATGTCGGGCGGGCTGCTATAAGCGAGATTTAATCAGGCTAAAGAAAACACATTGAAGAAGTTTACAGTTGAGGCTGTAAAAGTCCAAATGACCCTAAGGCCATACCAATTTTATTTGTTGGTTCTGGGAATCGCCGCTTCTATTTTTCCCATTTTGTAAGAAAAAAATTCCATTCAGTAAGTTATAGCCTGGATACCATACCCCAACCTCAAATATCTTTCGTGTTGGGAGATCGGGCTGGGGTTTGGTAACCAGGCTAAGTAAGTTTAAATTAAATACTTAGTAGTGCTGCCAAACTTTGGTTCAGTTACAAAAACAAAACGTCTGGAAGTACCAGTACATTTACTTTTTCTCACCCCCAAGTCCTTTGTTACCAATTGATTCATTTCTTGTTTGTTGCAAAGTACTTTTGGGAACACATTAATCATCGTGAATATGAGATACATATTGGCATAACATAACGTTAAAGGTTAGCAGCATCAGAAGTTCAGAAATTCGGCTGAGCATGTATTCAGTGTCACACACCCACACTTTTACACGTAAATTGTCAACTGAAACACAGAAATCGGCATCCAAACAAACAACTCAATAAATTACCAATATTTGTTCACTCTTGTACCTACTTGGGCAACATGTTTTGATATGCCTGAATGGTACAAATCCGTCCGAAAGCCGCCGAAAATGGAGATAAACAAGGGTTATTTTTACGGGCGGCCATCTTTGTTTGGGTTGCAGCAGCGCCCCACGGTGACTTTTGTGAAATTGCAGATTTCACAGCTCTTGATTGCATTAATGTCTACCAAAGAGGTTGAACCAAATTGCATCTTGTTTTTTTGCCAACAGAAAATTGCAACAAAAAATGGAGAGTAAACCTATGGTTTTATACAACAGGTAGTTCAGTACTTTGGGTAATGTTCATGTATTTGAGTGGGGGAGTGGAAGTATTTGTAATTTTTTTTTTCAATTTGCACCAGTTGACCATGAAATGTATCTAGAGCCTTGAATAGATAATTTTATCAACTCAGAGGGCAAATAAGACTTCCAGCAATGCTATTTCATTTCTTGAGGCGAACTTAAATAACATTTGCTGTTGTTGTTGCATTTCCGGAAAAATACTATTGGCCTGTTTGAGATGTTTTTTGTTTACCACATGATTAAAGATAAATTAGAGGGTTAAACTAGACGTAGAACAAAAGAGAATGGATAAGTTGAGTTGAGCTGAAGAAAACGATTAAGTTTGTCTTTAATACTGAGCATTTCTGTTTACTGTAGTACTGACTGTACAAATTATAGGTAAAACTTATGCCAACAATGCAATTTTGCAATGTAATGTAATGTAATTATTACTGATTAACTATTTCTAGCATATGTATACCTTGGGTCCAGGTCTGGACTTATCATCCTGGACCTCTGGACCTGAACCCAGACTTGTTGCAAGTTTTTTTTCTTTTTCGCCCTGTCGCTTCAACTTTTTGCAGAAAAAATCCGAGAACCAAGAAATAAAATTTGTGTGGCCTAACATCTCATGTGTTCTGTTCATGTACGTGCCACTGTAAAATATTGTAGCAGAGTTTTACTACATATGTCCTAGGGCGCGACACAGCCTATATCATCAGACTGTACTAGATATCGGTCAACTCAATATCAAAACATCACATCCAACATACCATGGTGCTTAGTCAAAGTAATTATTGTTTGAAAACAACAGCAACATTTAATTTCAACTGTTTAAGACAGTGAAAAATATTAGCATTCCATATCATGGCATTCGCGTTTACATACAAGCCGAAGAATCCAAGTACCGTTAATATTTCAGAGACAAACACGTTTGATAAGAAACAACATATAAAAAGACCTCTTATAGTATGATAGTATCACAAAAGTAGATGCTACACAAGGGCTGAAAATTGCACAACGTTTACACATGGGTTGATTTTGTAAAGAAAACGTATAAACACACAAATGCTTACAATGTGAATAAAAGATTAGAAAAACTAAAACTAGTCTGTTAGAAATGTCCTTGATAGGACGGTGACTAAAACCTCATTTGATTGACAGATCGCTGTACGTGTGCCGAAGTAAAAGCTATGAAAGCTACCCTGCATATACTTATGAGCGCTCAACTCTCTTCGACAAACTTTCTGGGATTCTTGGACATCCTGTTAACTCAAATACCCTATACGACAACGCCAAACATTTTTAAACGCCACGTGGTATCCTTTGTGTTCTTGTTATGCCAACTGTGAAATTATGCCGAATACGCAAAACTACATTTTGTTTTTGTCTTGCTGAATATTTAATTTTCCACGCGGTAAAAGTGGCGGCAAGAATACAACTTCTATGTATTAAACTTGAGCTGCCGTCCCTTTGTCTTGTTCGTTTTGTATGTTTGATGTTGAATGGATAAAAAATAGAAACAAAAGCTGTCATTTTTACGCCATATTAATATAATGTTACTATAGCATTGCCATTCCATAGTCTCCAGGCCAAATTCCCTTATTACTATTCAGCCAGGCGGGAGTCTGGTAGAGACTACCATTCCAGCTCACCACCAGAAGGTGTAATATACACCGGTCATTAATTATTCAAGCATCAAACTCAGCCATTCGTAAACATGTACTGTAAACCTTACAATATTTGAGATGTTCAAATTAGTTCGCGGTTTTGCGGCAGACTTCTCAGTTCAAACTCATTATATTACACTGATCTGACTTCCGTTGTTACTACTACAGTATCAACAGTATCAACCGTATCCAGTTTCTGAATGAACTGCAAACTCAGAACTACCTTAAACAATTGAATTTCAAATGGCGTAAACTTAAGCGTTTTACAATATCTCTCTTTTTGACAATCTAATATGACCTTTGAAACTGTCCAAGATGCTAATATGGGGTAGATGATACTTTATGTCATAGCCGGTGCCTATTTACATTCGATATTGGAGTTCCGACCGGTCCGTATTTTCCCGTACGGCCCGGGGCTCCCTCCATAGTTCGATTCGAACAAGTAGAACTCGCTTGTGTGCGCGGCTTTCGAAATACGAACAACTGTTCACTGGCTTTGCCCGGTTCTTTTGTTCGAATTAACGAATAAAGTTGTTACGATGTGCATACACTGTACATGTAAGTGTCACACCTGTTGCTCTTTTTTGGCTATAAACTTGAGTTTACTCCGGTTAGCATTATATAGTTAAAATACAACACGTTGTATGAATGAATGAATGAATTATCAGTTTATTCGATCATTATGATCATATAAAAGTATTTCGCAGCCTAGCCATAGGCTGAATTGCACACTTTTTACAGGTAAAGGGAGGGGTAACAGAGTTCCAATAGAGAGGCAGTCCGCATATTCATTTCTTTCTTTTGGGTGAAAGATGCTCCAAAATTGTTTTCCAGCAGAATAACTCCGGTACAGAAATGCTGGAAAGCGGCGCTCCTACCGTGCGTACCTCTCTCGGTTGCGTGCGCCTTTTTAATCTTTATCACCCCTCAACAGAAGGATAGCGCAGTCATGGGGCTTCGCTTAAGTCCTGCTTTTGTATCGCTGTTATTATTACAACAATACAATAATACCTAATCATATATACAATAATACCTAATCATATATACAAGGTCATACAATATTATATACTACCTAATCAAAAAATGATCACCCCTAGTATGTCCTGCTTTTGTATCGCTGTTATTACTACAAGAAAAGAATAATAACTAATCATGTATACAAGGCCATACAGAATACCTAATGATATATATAATAATACCTAATGATATATACAAGGCTATACAATATTTTATAATACCTAATAGAAAAATTCCTGATCACCCCTAGTATGTCCTGCTTTTGTATCGCTGTTATTACTACAACAATACAATAATAACTAATCATATATACAAGGCCATACAATAATATCTAATGATATATACAATAATACCTAATGATATATACAAGGCTATACCATATTTTATAATACCTAATCAAAAAATGATCACCCCTAGTATGTCCTGCTTTTGTATTGCTGTTATTACTACAAGAAAAGAATAATAACTAATCATATATACAAGGCCATACAATAATACCTAATGATATATACAATAATACCTAATGATATAGATCTATACAAGGTCATACAATATCATATAATACCTAATAAAAAAAGGCCGGCATGTATGATCAATGCACCTCTGTACCAAATTCCAGGTCATTCGGCTGTAATACCAGGGTCCAGGGGGCCAAAATATACATAGAAATTGCCAAAAACCGCGATAAAATCATTTTAAAGGCAGATATGAAAAAAAAACGCTCAGGGGTATTGGCTCACACTCTCCTTGTGCCAAATTCGAGATCATTCGGTCCAGGAACGACGGAAATTAGGCGTTTTGAAGATTAAACAGGAGAAAGAAAGAAAGAAAGAAAGAAAGAAAGAAAGAAAGAAAGAAAGAAAGATTTAAGAAAGAAAGAAAGAAAGAAAGAAGGAAAGAAAGAAAGAAAGAAAGAAAGAAAGAAAGAAACATTACCTATGGTATGGCTGAAATATAATGACAGCTTGTTCATATTGACTACTATTTTTTCTTACTTTGTTTTAGGTGAAAGATGCTCCAAAATTGAATGTAAATACTTAGGCAAACTACAGCTTAACATCAATGATCAAACAGACTAATGGCGATGTTTGTATTCTTAAAATCACAAATACATTCCGTATCCGTATTTCGTACGGATATGGTGTATTCCGTATTGCCCTCGGTCCCGGCCCTCCCGCGGCCGTCGGGCGATTCTCCCGCGGTCGGGCCGTACCTTGGGCGATACGGAATAACGTTACACCGTGTTGTATTCTATCGATATCTCGTACAGAGTACAGAGTACAGAGTTAGGAGAAATATCTTATGCACGTGCGGGTCTGTGTGAGTGTATATACAGGCCTGTATACGTGTGTACGTGTCTGTTCAACAAGTTCACGCCCTCAGTCAGAAACAGCGCTCATTTCGGACAGCCTTACGTTAATGCCCACCAAACCTCCAGTATTTGTGCTGACTTTTAGAAATACAATGGCTTTGGGACAGGCGGGAGAAACCATGGATAATTGGGCTGTGACCAGAGGTGCGCGGGTCAACTTCAGGATGTTCCTCGCTCTGCCCCAACCTTCACTTCTTACCGAAGGAATTTTCTTTGCAAACATTTTTAAACCGTGTATTTCATGGCTCTAATCACATATTAATTTCCAACACTTTTCTTACCCGTATGCGTCATGTTCTTAATTTGTAACCGTTATTTTGAAAGGGGCATCCAAAAGTAATCATTTGGATGGTTTAGTATTTCGGGAGAAGCTAGACACTTAACGTTACACACTTAGCACTTAGATCCTCCCTTGTCTGGTGACACATTGGGCAGTAAGCTGTCTCCATTCAGGGTGGTTTGGGGCAAGGATTTCTGCTCCCAATTGTTCAAGTTCTTTCTGTAGCATTTGTCTCCAAGTTAATTTTGGTCTTTCCCGTTTTATTTTTGCTTGGTCAGGTTGCCAGTGCAGTGCTGTTTTAGCGTGTCTATCCCGTTGCAGGCATTCTTAAGCCGGGTTTACAATTCATGCGGACGCCGGCCGAATTTGTCGGTTGGTCAGAGCTCGCCGAATTTCAACATCGCCCGAGCATCGGCTTTACTTTTTATCAAATAATCTGAACCGTCACAAATTGAACGGGGCTCGGTGCTTCCCTCAGGAAAGTTCAAGTCATTGTCTTTCCTGCTTTTTTGGTGCACAACTGACATCCCACGGAGGTTTAAACCTCAACGGACGAGCTGTTAAAAGTCGCCCGAAGCCCGCGTAATCGCCCAAACGCCGGTCATCCTCCGGCCGAAAATGTGGTGTAAGAGGTTCTGTTTCACTCCTGATGCACAAAATAAAATTCACGGGTCTAAGTGGCAAGTGTGCATGCAGATGTTGACACACTGACAGCGCCAAATCCGTAGGTGTTTTTGGCACCTTTAGACAGATTAGCCGTGAGGCTCGGTGGGCGTCACTCCACCGTCATGGGGGCAGGGGCATGGCGAGTATCGAACTCAGGATCTACTGAACGCTCTAGACAGTTCCTGATACACAGCACAGGAGAAAAGCGGAAACACAGAAAAAACTCTGCAACAGAGTCCGCTTATAGAATAGAATGAAAGACCTTTATTTTACATTCATGCCTCGACGGGCTAGGTACAGGTCACTCATAACAGACATAACAGACATATGCAGGGACAACAAGGTACAATTTAACTAATCGAAGGTACTAAGCTAACATTATGGTCGACATCTTCTCGCTTCTTTGTACAGGTGTAGATATAGGAACAAATAATGTTTAATTTACAGGGTTTATCTAGGCGCATCAAAAATCGAAATTTATCCGTTGCATTACGATGTTCAAAATATGGAAACTCTTTTCTGATATATTCATAAAGCACAATCCGTTCCTTATGGTACAATTTACAGTGTAAAATAAAATGCTGTTCATCTTCTACCTGTTGTAGATCACAAAATTTGCAGACTCTATGCTGCAGAGGAGTGCGGTTGTGCCTTCCAGTTTCGATATGTAACTTGTGGCAACTTATTCGGAGTTTAGTTACAGCCACTCTGTGTTGTATGTTGTTAACCATCAGATATTCTTCTTCTTTATAAATAGGCTTGAATAATCTATAGGTCCGTAATTTGTTACCGAAAGATTTGTCCCGGTTGTCGTTGTGTATTTCGGCTTTAAATGTTTGAATGTAAATATCATTTAATCGTTGGCTGATGGCGTTGGTTAATGGTGATAGGTTTGTTCCAAGAGATACTTGGGATCTCCATATTTAGGCAAAACCGCATTCCTCCAGTATCTTACGAACACCGTTCGCCCAGCACTTGTTGCCACTAGCATCTAGTTGTAATTGACAAGATAGGGCGTCGGCTTGTAGACTGTCAGCTGGCACGTTTTGGCGGATTCTGAGAAAGTGTTTGATAGCGTTCAGGGAGGCTTCCAGTTGAATGGGGTACCTTCATAATTCCGCTCTTGTGGCAAGGTTTGATGCTGATCTGGGGACGTTTAGTGCTTGTTTGCAGAATTTAAGGTGAACAGATTCAATGGGACAGGTTTTAGGGCTTTTTAATGCGCCCCAGATTTCTGGGCCATAAAGTAGAATAGGTTTGACACATGCATTGAAAAGTTTGTTTCTAACTGGTAATGAGGCGGTGGCTTTATCTAAAGATTGCTTTATTCCGAATAAAGCCTTCAAACCTTTGCCACTCAGGTAGATGTGCCTTATGTGGCAGAACAGTCATTCTGGTACAGGACAACTTATCCATAGCCGATGCTATAGGGCCGATGTGACAATATTTTCCCATGGTCAGTACTGACCGACAGAGACCACATAAATGATTTGAGTTGGTGAACACTGATGTACTGGACAGTACTGCCCGAACTTTGAGTCGCGTCGCTTGTTTTTCAGGTGAGACCGCGAACAATTCAAATGCCCGTTTAGTTTGTGTGTGTCAAATGCGTTTGTGTGTTAGTCTTGTGTTAGTATGTGTTTGAGCGTGTATGCGTTTGAGCGTGCATGAGTGTGTGTGTGTGTGTGTACGGAATATGGATACGGAATTTATTTGTGTGTGTGTGTGTGTGTATGTATGTGTGTGTGTGTGTGTGTCTGTCTGTGTGTCTCTGTGTGTATGAGTGTGTGTGTATCTGTGTCTTTGTGTGTGTGTGTGTGTGTGTGTGCGCGCGCGCGAGTGTGTGTGCGTGTATGCTGTCCAGAGCATTCGCTCTGAAAGCTACTATCTCCCTAAAACAACTTTTAATAGGTTATAGCAAGTATTGCTTACCTTGGTCGGCACTGGTCAAGCAGGCGAAGAACACCACAAGGATGAACACCTTATACCAGCCACGTAAACCAGCCATGTTATTCCAGCCTGTTTTCCAGCAGAATAACTCTGAAATGCTGAAAAGCGGCGCTCCTATCGTGCGCACCTCTCTCCGTAGCGTGCGCCTTTTTAATCTTTATTACCCCTCAACATGATTATAGCGTAATTATGGGGCTTCGCTTAAGTGCTTGTGTATCGCT
>NC_049994.1:18564066-18616935 GCF_000003815.2 Branchiostoma floridae | reverse complement strand
CTGGTCTTCGAATTTAGGTGACCTATAGAAGGTTTCCATAAGGAATTCATGGTAGTAACGTTATATATTGACCTTCAATGACTATTTGTAACAGAGCTATGTTGATGCAAAATGGCGTCAGCTTGTAATTATAATAATGGATGTCTTTCAGGATCCATCTGTAACGAGCGCAGCCAATAATGAATCACACGCAAAGATATATCTACGTTTAAAGGAAATATATCCAGCTCTGCCCCAGATGCCAAATTATTAATAATTTCTAGATATTCAAACTATATTACTAGTATGTCATCCAATACAATGTTGGACAAGTCCACTAGCCCTATTGTCCAGCGCAAGTGAAAGTGCTGATTGGGCAAGTGTACCTGTATGTCCTATCCCACTTGCCCGATCGGGCAGACAAAGCTTTTGAATGAGATTTTGATATACAGTAATATCATCACGCAGCAGAAAAATAGAATTCCATTGCTGGAAGTTAAAATGTATATTGAAGTGACATTTCAACTTTGCGCAAGTGAAAAATTGGTTTGGGCACTTACATGTGCTTACCCGATAGGATAAGTTAATTTTATAAAAACATGTCCAAAAATTAACAACTCACAGACCCTTTGGCATTAAAACAAAACATGTTGCTGAGAACAAAGAAGCATCACACATTAATGAGTTGTATCAGTTTTAATATATCAGCGCACATACAAAAATATACATAAAACGGCAAACTAGTCCTGCTGCATATTAATATACATAATATTCCGCACACAAACAGTTCAAACAAAATGCATATCTACATTTACTTCACTCTCCTTCCAATATAATTTAATTGCAACTAGATCTTCAAATTAAGATACTTACCAAATACGTATTCTTGCACTTGGTTAAGATTTGGCACAAAAAATTAGCATACATCGTGGTTTCACAGTGGCAATGTCATGGGAACACAACTAAATATACATGTATAAATATTTTTACTCCTCTTTGAAAATGACATATTGCCCAAGAAAAAATACAATTGCCCCGTTACATGTCAACCTATTCATGTTAGACAATGCCAGGCCATTTTATTTTCTTGGTTTAGTGACATTTCTAGCAAAAGGACTCAATGAAAATGGCACTTTACTTTGTGTACCAAGGCCACACCAATTTAATTTCTTGCTTCACGGATTTTTCATAAAAAATATGGAGCGAGAGGGCGAAATAAAAATAAAAATTGTAAAATGGTTGGGGTAAAGGTAACGGCTAATCCAAAACATAAAGAAAAAAGTTTTCAGCTTGAAAAAAGTACAAAAACACTATTATTGTACAGTAACAGCACCTGTACCCACACTTCAAGGAGCTTATAATGTAAAGGCAAATTTGCTAACACCAGAAAGTTGGTGAATGGTTTCATTAATGGTGAAAATTTGCTGAGTGGTAATTTTTTTTTTTCCCAAAAAATAGGAGCGAGCGAATCCGTGAACCAAGAAGTTAAATTGGTGTGTACCGAGGTACAAACTTTCCTCAGTCTCTGTTAAAAATCACTCAAGTTATTTGGAACAGAATTCAAGATGTCATGGACTGAATATCATATTTCTTTTTCTTCTGCAAGAAAATTTACATTCTAGAAGTTTTATCAGAAATACTGAATAACATGGGTATTGCCTTTCTCGATGCAAAAGCATCATTCTGGTCATAAGTACATGGACAAAAAGGATAATTTGTCTTTACACTTTTGCTTTAAGTTTTATTCTACACCTATACAATGAAAATCTTTATATATTCATCATTTCACTCTTTTCATGATCATTTTAAAGTATTCACATCGTTATGTACAAACTTTTAAAAGGCTGTCATTTAAAAACTAATATAAAAGATATTCAATTTCATATACTCTTCAATTGTAAGCAATAATAATTACAAGCTATTATACAGTGTTGCTAGTGATCTTGCTCGCTTTGGAAAGGCACTTAACACAACTTTCCTCACTCCACCCACTTGTGTAGAAATGGTGACAAACTAAAGTACAGATTTTTTCTCCAGTCGCCATACACGTATGGTGACAAACGCACAGAGCTGTTCACATTACTTTCCGCTTGCTCTAAAGACTTTGCTACTCTCTGTTCGATAGATAAATTCAAGTACATTCTGGGAGGCGAAAATCCACATTGTGTACAAGTAGGCAAATATATTCACGATTGTTTATACCGTAGAACCAATAGTGTAAATGACATGCTAGACCCTTTATGTTGATGTATCCATACCTATAGATATCTATATATATGTGTTTAGTTGTACTGTAAGTAGTTATTATTCATGTAGACCTTACGAAAATCGCTGTACTTTTGTCGTTGTCAATAAAGATTGTTATAATGAAACCCTAACTTCAGTCAGGAAGGTAAAAGGGTTGGGCTCCACCTTCCATGCTCTAGACACGTTGAAAACAACCCAAAGCCTAAATAAAGGCTACCCTGGGACTTCTTTTTATACAGTGCAAACTTCACTACTTGTCAGCTGAATCTTTCACTTTTGGTCATGGAAGAAATGGCGGTGCCTTTGCAACATGATGTTTGCATATATAGTTTTGTACAAAGTTAGAGAGATACAAGAAATCTGGAGCTATCGACATTGGGGTTTGCTTAACATTACATTGATATGTTATCCCTTCTCTGTCCAGATTTCAAAAGTCAAGTTAACTTAAGCTTTGATATGCATACATTATACATATACACATGCACATACTGTTACATAATATTATACACTTTTTAACATCATACACTGTTAAATATCATATGTCATGGTAACAGTATAACACAGCCAGAATATTGCACCGGCCTATGTAAAGTGAATTCAGTTTTTTTTGCTGAAGGTGAACAAACAGTCTTTCTTACAATAAATAGCAGTTATTAAAGCAACCGGATATGATTTAGAAACCTATAGACATTTCGAGTAGCATCCACTCAATGCCTTTTGTTAGTGGCACTGAGCAGATATGTAGCAGAGCAAGTTTTATAACCTGAACTATGAATTGATGCCCAAAAGTTAGGGTATAATACTTGCTCTTCACCAGATTCCCTCACTGTCACTCATCAGATGAAAGGTATCTGATGCTACTTGACAAAAGATAGTGGATGCTAATGAAACATCTGACCAATTCCAAAATCTTATCAAGTTGCTTAAGAACCTGCTATTTGGCATATCTAACCTTCATCGACATCTATCTTGGGTAAGTAATTAATTTGAAGTACTCTCATGTCTTAGATGTGCCCGTTCCTCGGCCTGTGCTTGAAGTTCTTCTCCAAGTTCAGGGTGATCTCTCGTTGTAGGTTTGGGACGGTCTGAAGAAAGGGAAAAGAAAAAGAAAAGGAGATTTAGATTTTCAATTCATTGACTTCAAGTATTTAAATCTACCTCTCTGGCACATAAGGCAAGTTCAACTTTATCCATGGAGAAGCCCATATCCATTGTTTTTGGAAATAGGGTACTGCAAATGCAGTTCGCGGGGATTTAATTTCGCGGCAGCGGGAAAAAGCACTTTTCACGGTGGTTTTAAGTTCACGGTAGCACCATGCACTGTAGTCTCTTAGTCTTACTGCCATGGAAAAATGTTCGCGGTGGTTTTAAGTGAGCGGTGAAGCGGCCACCGCGAAAACCGCGAACATTGATCCACCGCAAAAGTCTCTGCATTTACAGTATTTATCACTCAGTAATCAACAGATGAATTGGTTTCAGAGTGCAATACTTTCAATATAATATGCATTGAAAATATTGCAATTGAAACCACCAACTGTCGACTTCATAAAAATCATCTTAAATACCCAGTTTCTACGCGTACACCTTCCAGTAATCTGTTTATCCAAGATGTTCTAACTAATTTGAAGAACAGTTATGAGGGTCTGTACTGAGTACTGAGGTCTCACCTTGAAGTTGCCCTCGCTGCGTATCCAGGGGTGCGCCAGGACCTGCTGTGCCGTGTACCTCTGCTGAGGCTCCACCACAAGCAGGTGGTTAATCAGGTCTTTGGCAGCTGTGGGGAGAAGGTCAAGGGTAGGTCATTGTAAGGTCAATTGAAGGTCATTTCTTCTTTTATTGACAGTCACATTCACTTTAAGGTTATTTGACAATTAAAGATCACTTGTCGCAGCTCAGATATCTGACAGCTGTCAGGTTGGTTAAACTTGAAGGTCATTTTGAAGGTCAATCGAAGATAAACTGCCAAACAAGGCTAGATTTGAATAAAGAAGTTGTCTCGTTTGGTAAAAATACAGTTCTTAAAGAAAAGAAGAAAAACAGGAGATAATCCAAAACCAAAATGGCAGAGATGCTGTTTTCATTCATCATTGTGAAAAACAAAACAAGAATGTTTTTTTTTTTTACTCAATGGTCACCAACAAGGCCTGAAGGCCACTCAAGGTTACGGGTTACATGATTGGAACTGTAACAGCAACTCTTCCCCCTAGGTCAGAAACATCATGATTGAGACCAGCACAATTGCTCACTATGAATAAAACAGACAGACTCACAGTCGGAGATGTTGTCCCAGTAGGGAGACAGGAACTCGTACTCTCCATTGTGGAGAACAAAACAAACAAACAAACAAAGAAAAACAAACACATAAACAAACAAACAGACAGACTCACAGTCAGAGATGTTGTCCCAGTAGGGTGACAGGAACTCGTACTCTCCCGTCTGGATGATCTGGAACAGCTCCTCCTGGTCCCGCTCCAGACTCCGGAACGGAGGGAAACCACAGAGCAGGATGTACGTGATCACGCCTGTGGCCCACATGTCCACTTCCAGGCCGTAACCTAGGTAACAGGCAAGTAAACAAACATGTAAACAAACATATAAATAACAAACACCCGCTCCAGGCTCCGGAATGGCGGGAAAATGCAGAGCAGGATGTAGGTGATCACACCTGTGGCCCACATGTCAACCTCCAGGCTGTAACCTAGGTAACAGACAAGTAAACATGTAAACAAACATGTAAATAACAAACACCCGCTCCAAACTCCGGAACGGAGGGAAGCCACAGAGCAGGATGTACGTGATCACTCCCGTGGCCCACCATGTCCACCTCCAGGCCGTAACCTAGGTAACAAACAAGTAAACAAACATGTAAACAACATATGCCAGCCATCTACATATTCTGGTTGAACTTCCAGACCTAAACATAGGAAAGGAAAAGGATTGTAACAATGTTATCATAATGCCATAGAAGAAGAACAATTACCCTAGAAAAGAGGGAGGTTGGAGCTGATCTAACAAAGGGTTTTTCACATAATACAAAACCCTTTAAATATGGTAGTAGCATGTTGGTCTGATAAGCCCTCTTTTGTAGATCCTAGTCCACAGAAAATGCCACTGTGACAGTGACTACTACACATGACACATTTACGTTCATCCAATTCCCTTGAGTTGCATCACAATCGGGTCGGCAAATAAATTGAGTCGAAGACATATTCACAACAGCTTCTCTGCAACTACATTGTATAAACCATTTATGCCTGGTGCAATGTCTGCTCTCAGAATAAAAGTACATGTAGCAACATTCAAATGTACATTGTACTGGATTTCAACACAATCACACTTATACTTTGATTTCAACATTATCATACTTCTTCTAAATTCCACAAGTTTTATCTAATTAATTAACATAATTAGGCTTATCTAACTTAATCCTAACCACCCACCTTCCTCCCCCAGAATCTCAGGTGCTACGTAGGTGGGGGTTCCGCAGACAGTGAAGATGGGTTCAATGACCTCCATGGCCAGGCCGAAGTCCGCCAGCTTCAAGGTCGCAGTGCCGTCTCGGTTCTTCTGGACCTGGGGGGAAAAATGTCAACTTTTAGTAACAGTTTCATTTTGTAACTTGTCAGGTTACACCCCTATGTTCTAACATCCTAACAATTTAAGTAACCACCCCTCCCTCTCAAACCCTAACCCTACCATTACAGGAGTGTCGAAAAGGAAGGGTATCAAATCATAGGACTGTCTCCTAGATTTCATGTCAGTTCATGTCATTTAATTTCATTCTGACAGCTAGTCAAAGGAGTGACCATTCATAAAATTTGCCAAGCCTTTGGACCTGTGTTCAAGAGATTTTTCTTTTTCATTTCATGTAAATTCCATCTTCAATCGTTTAAAACTGATTTGAAAATTGCATTATTTCTTAATGGCTTCCAATTATTCTTTATCCGGCTTGCTCACAATAATTTCACTTCATTTTATGAAAGATGCAAACTAATTTTTCAACTGATTTTGTAACAAACGTCAACAAAGATATTATATATATCAAAGATTTTTTGGTACACTCAGTTTCATCATGTTCACCAAAAATGGCTTCCTTTGAGTGTGTTACAAGCATCATACAAATACAGTTGAAATTCCAAAGAAGGTCACTCTGGGGACCACGAAAATCAGGTCCCTGGACAGGTGGTACATGGGAAGAATCATGGAAGGGACCACCAACAAGTGACCACATTTGCCAGGAAGTCCTTGACCGTGTAGATGTGTACAGGTTTGATTGTAGGTCTACAACAAATGTGCCTTACCAGCAGGTTTTCCGGCTTGAGGTCCCTGTGTACAATGTTCTTACTATGCAGGAAGGCCAGGGTGCTAACCAGTTCCTTCACTTCATTTTATAGAAGATGCAAACTAATTTTTCAACTGATTTTGTAACAAACGAACGTTGACAAAGATGAATAAAAGCCCCTTACCAGCAGGTTTTCCGGCTTGAGGTCCCTGTGTACAATGTTTTTACTGTGCAGGGCGCTAACTAGATCTTTAACCGATTGTGACATGTCAAAAAGATGAATAAAAGCCCCTTACCAGCAGGTTTTCCGGCTTGAGGTCCCTGTGTACAATGTTCTTACTGTGCAGAAAGGCCAGAGCACTGACCAAGTCCTTCACCATCGAGGCTGCGTCCCTCTCCGTAAACTTCACGCTCTCCGTGATCGCGTCGAACAGGTCCCCGCCCTTCACGTATTCCATCACCAGATAGATGTCGTGTTCAGACTCGTACTCTTCGAACAGCTGCAGGAATATGTCGTAATCGTAGAAAAAGATGTCAGAAAACTCATGCCTGTGTATTATATATCTGGCTATTGCAGACCATGGTGAAATATTTAAGCATCTATATATACATGTAGCACTGAAGACTGCTCAAACTTTAACATCCTTTAAAAATTCTGAATTCTGCAAACAGTCCTCTCAACTGAACTTGAAATGACTTGACTGCGGCAATAATCATTTTAACAACAATGCAGTAGGACTGATTTAAATCTTATGAAAATTCATAAGCATGTAGGTTTTTTCTCTTACTGTACGTACATAGTACAAAATACATATTAGTGAGAGCTGGTACATGATGCTTATTTTATTGTTACACATGTATTTGTAAGAAATGTCTGTCGACAAGTCCAGAAAGATTAGTGGCATTTTTCTTATGAATTTTTTCAGTAAAGTCGTCTCAACGTCTTCAATAAATAAAGCAAGCGCCTTACCTGCACGATGTTCTCGTGCTGACAGTGTTTCATGATGGCGATCTCATTCTCCACCATGTCCTCCTTCCCTCTTAACTTGGACTTGTCGATGATCTTTAGGGGAACACAACACAACATTAGGGCATTAAAACTAGAAACATACTTGTTAGACAATCTGTATGATACTGAGAGGAGCACTAACATTCTGGTTCAGACAATCCATATGATATCGACGTTTACTCAAATTAGCAAATTTGCATCTTAGCATGTAAAGATGCACATCTTGGTAAAGCATTTTTTCTATAAATTTGAATTTTATTTCATACTTTGGGCATTTGAAAATAATGCAGAAACAAGTACTAGTTGCAAATGGACCCTTTATATATTGGTGCTACCAACAAAATATAACAGCTGCATAGGATTCAGCCAGTAATGACTTTCCGTATCAAACATTGCAGTAAGAGATCTTCAAAGCTTCGCAGGGATCAAAAATCACCATCAACAGACAACAAACTCATTTTTAATGATTTGAGCAAGCCACCAAAAGTAATAACTTATAAACTTAGGTAGGCTCAACAATATGATCATAGAAAAACGACCCAAAACATTTGACTTTGTTTTCATACCTTGATTGCTCATACTGTTTTTAAATGTACATACATGTATTTGTGTATGGGCCACGGTGCCTGAAATAAAAAATAAACAAATATACATACCTTCAAGGCGTACTCAGAGTCCGTGTTCTTCAGCTTGGCCTCCTTGACGACTGCGAAGTTCCCGTCTCCGATCGTCTTACCGATCTCGTATCGCGCTTTCATCTCTTTCTCAGTGACCTGTTGTCATTAAAAAGGTACATAATAGTAAATGTTATATAGTGGACACAACTAATTGCATATTGGCATATCAAAGACTGAGATTTGCATAAAATTCTGATAACCCAAACCATTTCCCATTCAGTCCATGGCATAATCGCATCATCTATTATAACATGAATCGGACATTGGGGTAAAATATCATAAGGTCACATCGCATACTCACCCAGAAATATGTGACAGAAAGCAAGAAAAAAATCGAAAATGAACTAACAGCAGCCTTTACAAACGTATTTGATCACCAAAATTGTCAAAATTGTAGATGAATAAGGGATTGGCGTCTGCAGGAAGCAAGAGTTAAAGTTTAACTAACAATGTAAAATACTTATATCATATCTACCGGGCAATAAGGGTTTATCAGTGTTAACAGTACTGTTAATAACACATAAAATTTTGCATTTGAGCAAACAGAAACAGAGAAAAACATGCCACGCACATAACCAAATAAGATCTAAAAAGCACACATCTTTGTACAGTAACTACAAGGCAACTCAACAATGGTTACCTGTTTGCGCGGGTCCACCTTGTGCTTTGACAGCCACGTCTTTGGTCGGTACCCCTTCGTGTCGTCGCCCATCGTGAAAGCCCTGCTCTTCGCCTTCTTGTTGCCATGCTGATCTTTTGACGACTTCGCGCGGGGACCGTCCGGATAGTTCCGCCTCCCTTCCAAACCGTCCTGCAGTCGCGAGAGATCCTCGTCGTCCGACCAGTTGTGTCCGTTCTGATTGTGTCCGTCTGTTCTTCTCTCCGGCTTCCATCTCCCTCCCGGCCGGTGGTCATCCTCACCCCACCGCCTCCTCTCTTCCTGTCTCTCTCGTTCCCTCCTTCGATCCTCATCCTCCCATTGCTTCCTGATCCTCTCTCTTTCCTTCTCCTGTTGGAGCCGCTCTTCGTCTCGCATGATCTCCAGCTGTCTCTCTTCCTCAACTCTCCTTCTCCGTTCCCTCTCAAGTTCATCTTGCCACTTCCTTCGTTCTCTCTCAATCTCTTCTTCACGGATTCTTCTCTCTCTCTCTATGTCCTCCTCTCTCCATCTTCTTCTCCTCTGCTCATCCTCATCATGCCACATTCTCTCCCTTTCCTCCATCATCTCCCTCCACTGTCTCTCCTCCTCCCTCCACATCCGCTCTCTCTCCTCAATTTCTCTCTGCCACTCTCTCTCTTTCTGTTCCATCCAGAGTCTATAGTCTGCAAGTCCTTGATCTTGGCCAGCCTTTTTCCTCGTATTTTTCTTCGCATTCTCTCCTAACGCCTTCTGTTCTTTTCGTCTTCTCTCCTCCTCCCATCTTCTTGCCTTCTCTCTCTCGTCCTCCTTTGCTCTTTCCCTCTCTCTCTCCATCTGTCTGGCAAGTTCTCTCTCCTTTTCAACTCTGCTGATTCGTTCCCGTCTTTCCCTGTCCACCTCTAGTAGACCAGGGTCATGTCTGAAATCGTGGTTTTGCCGACGTGCCTTCTGTTTGCCTTGATTTCGTCTTACAAGGTTCTGAGCGTAAGGGCTATCAGGAAAGACCTCCTCCAGAATGTCTTGCACATCGCTTGTAGTTATCTGTTCCCTACCCGTCGCAATAAACATGTCATCCTCTCGAAAGAAATCCCCGATCCCTTTCACTTCCCTTCCCTTTAGGTTGTAGAGTTTCTTCACGTGGTTGTTTTTCCACCTCGGCTGACCGAGGGCCTCGGATATGTCAGCGATCAGCTGTTCGAAAGTCTGTACCGACCGACGATTCAGGAGAATCGTGATCTTAGTTCTCGGTCGGTCGCCGTTACGCACGACCGTGATGACTTTCGGTTTGAGAGGGCTGTTGTCAGAGTGGACAGTGTGGCTGTTGGTCCGTTTGGGGGGACCGAACGTCCCAGAACCGGATTGGGGCGCCCGCCCAAACGAACTACGACCCCCTGTACTCGGAGGGTACGTGGCGCGGGGATTGTAGTCATTGTGGAGGGAATATTTGCCGGTTGTCCAGTGGCTCGGATCCTGCAAAGGGTTCTTTGCTTCTGAAAAGAAATGAAAAAAAAAGCAGTGTAAGATCTTATTTTCTGTGTGGTGAAATACAATGTAGCTAATGGTCATAATCACACTTAAATCTCTAGACTCTTGAAAGGCATAACTGCTTCAAGTTCTTTTTTGAGCTGGTGTTACATACTTATCAGTTGGTACATCCACCAGTTTATTGATAATTTATATGTTAATAGTGCTATTTAGTATTTAATCATACTGCTGCGGGGGTACATGACAACAGGTGGACAGGGATTGGCTAGTCTTCACACCGCGCTTCCAAGCAGCTCTGTCCAGCTCTCTCACACTGGCAAGGCCACAGACTGTCATGTCCTTCTTAACACACTCCTTTCAAGATTTCCTTGGTCTATCACGACTTCTGTTGCCTCAGGTAACTGCAATTGTGTTACACATCAAAAACCAGTCGGATATCGAACATCTTCTAAGCAGAATACAGACTTATACCCAGTGATATAGTAGGGGTATCTTCACATGCAACCTGATAATATACAATTCTAGTGTTAATCATTGGGAACAAACTATATTTCTATGTGTCATATGATATAGACTGCCCTGCAGACCCTTGGCATGAAGCTTGTCGATGTGTCTGTTTAACACTAAAGTTGATGTGAGGCCTGGAGCCCTGTGAAGTGTCCTTGCCCTTGTTACGGGGGTGTGACCAAAGGAGGTTCAAGTGCACATAGCAGAGAAGAGGGGACAATTCAGAATCCACCGTGGTCTTTATGTCAATATGTGCACCACTGTAATCTACGTAGGATGGAAAGTTTTCATGTAGTGATGGTCAAAACAATGTCATATTTGCTGTCATACATGGCATTTTTGTGCAAATACAAAATCTAACACAGTCTGACACCCTGAGAAAAAGCATAACCGTTGCAGTTGCAAGAGTTAAACAAAGTCTGCTAAAAAATCACAACAACATAAAAATAAACAATATATTCACAGGTTTACGTCAACGAGACCTGTTCAACTTTTTGGTCATGTGATACAAAAACGACAAGCAGGGCTCTTGTGAGTCCTCAGCTCTATTCAGATGACGCAAATACAAAATCTAACAGTCTGAATATATCAAGAATAACCCTGTGAAAGAAAGCATAGTTGCAGCTATAAGAGTTGAAAAGAATTCTGGTAAAACACAACAAACAACTAGAGTTCGGCGACCTCATACCTCCATGAAAATTTAGAGCTTTCGTAAATTTCATGCAATTGACTAGCACATTAACATAATTTATGCATGGTATTGTTCATCATTGACTAACGTACACATGTCACCATTATAAAATTCCCATTATTAATCATAAAGCGTTTTGCAATTTTTACATAAATTATGCAAATAAGTTCCTCATTACCATATTTGGTATCTGCTTATATTCCACCTATCATAGTTAACATGTGTTACATTTATTGAAGTCCAGTTATTGAAAACAATGGAATTATACAATTTCCTCATTAATCATGCAAATTTAGTCCTCATTTGCATAAAATGTATATCATTATGAACATATTTGCCTAAGGTACCCGCATGCCTAGTATGATGCCAATCCATCAATCCTTTCTGCAGTTATCCTCTTTAGAATGTCTTGACAAAAACGCCCCTGCAGTTCCGCAATTAAATGTTAGGGGGCTGAAACCTGCCCCACTTTGTCATGACACTGCAAGCTATCTACCAGCCAAATGTCAAGACCATATCACATCCAGGACAAGAGATACATTGAAAAAACTGCCATGATATAATATCCTCATTAATTATGCAAATGTACTCCTATTTTGCATAATTAGTATTTAATCTTGTACAAAATTGTCTAAGGTACCTACATACCAAAAATGATGAAAATCCGTTGTTCCCTTCTTGAGTTATCCTCGTCAGAAGTTTTTGACAAAAATGCCCCTGCTATTCCCAAACTAGACGCTAGGGGGCCCAAACTTACGTAATTTTTTCCTGAGCACAAGAGCTATCTAATGCTTAAAAATCTTGACCATAGCATGTTCAGAACACCGAGATAGCAAAACCGGAAGTTGCGCTGCAGTACCAAGGCCACACACCAGGGGGCCCAAAATTGACCTTGACCTTCGTCTTCCCAACCCCCACCTACATACCAAATATCATCGTAGTCCATCAAGAGGTTCTCAAGTTATGATGACCACAAATATGCGGACACACAGACACACACACAAACACACACACACACAAACACACAAACACACACACAGACACACTCAAAACTATACCTCCATTTTTTCATGGAGGTAAAAATAAACTATATCTAAGATTTACGTCAAAGAGACCTGTTCAACATTGTGGTCATGTGATGCAAAAACGACAAGCAGAGCTCTTGTTGGTCCTCAGCTCTATTCAGATGACGCACGTCGTTGCCCGGCAAACATCCGCGTTAAGAATCGACGGAGCATGCAGCAGACAGGTCAGGGGTCAGGTTCCGGGGTTGCCATGGCTACCGGGAGTGTGAAGCATGCTGGGGTCACCAACCCAGGCTGGTCATGCGAAGTTTTTTTTCCTCAAGAACAACAAACGTTCTTAAAAAACACAGTGTCCTACAAATCTGGACATTCAAGTACACTTGACTGTATCCAGCATTTGCTAAGACTTGAAATGTCTAGACTAGTTCTTTTCCTTAAGAAAGCGTAAGAAAAAGTCCAACTGAAAAAGACAAACAAGGTGGTAGCCATACCAACCAGTATGTTGACATGGTGCCTGACACAGAAAGAAGAACAACTGAGTGCAGTTTTCAGTGTTATCAAGAGAACCAAAAATTGAGGTTTTCGAAAATCACTTCTTTCAAAAATTTAAAGTAAATGGAAACTTATGAAAATTTAGAGCTGACTATGCAGAAGCTAGGTCACAAGCTGTGACGACTGCGATGTAATATAATCATCTACGGCACGTGCTGTTTGGTTACACCGATACGCTGACTTGAAGTTTGACAAGGTTGTAACAAGATCATTCTGTTAAAAAAAAAAAGAGCAGACTTCCCCATTTCAAGTGCAAATTGTACGAACTTCCTCTCTTGGTTACAAATGATGAGCTTTTACACCAAACCCCAGCTGTGTGTACCAACTGTTACTTGCTCAGTCAAAGACCCCGGTAGTAAGACATTCTACAAACAGTCATGGATCCGTCATTGAGAAACTCCAAATGACTTCTGACTACTTGCATGGAATGACTAAGATGTTAAAACTCTACCGGACAGAAAGACTTACAAAAGTCAAAATCTTAAATCAGATTCCAAAATTCCAGTCCAGTGTTCAAATGGCATCATAAGTTTCATAACTAATCTAGAATGTCATTTTTCGATTTTCTGACTATCTGAAAAGCTATTCACTTTGTAACTTATATAGATGACAATTGTTGCAGTCTTTCCTCTCTACTATACTTCATAGTTTACAGGGATATTGAAACAGTATGCAGTTATGCAAATTAAGGTTTTCTCCTGTTGTACAGTTCCACAAAAATGAGGAAAAAGAAACAATGACTAAAAAAAAAGTCTCAGACTCACAGATATGAATAACTTACAAAACCTTCATTATTCAAAACCCTAAATATTGGAAAATGTCTTGCAAGACTTACAAGTATACCCTGATCTACTCTCTTCAGATGTGACACTTACAGAAGACAACCTATCTCTTCCTCGACAATGTACCAAGAATATTTATTCGCAAATGCTATTCCTGAAAGCCGAGAAGGAAGTCTAAAGAAAACACAGACTTACATGATAAAGTCCCAGACACACAGATATGATTTAACTTACTACAGCCTCCATCATTCGGAACCCTTAAACTGTCGGTCAAGATTTCCTTTAGAGATGCTGTTACGGAAGAAAATTTTCTTCGACAATGTAACAAGAAAAAGCTTGAACTTCTATTCTTGAAAGCAGAGAAGGAAGTCTAAAGAAAACACAGACTTACTTACTAATAATAAAGTCCCAGACACACAGACATGATCTATTAATTACTTAACAGCCTACATCATTATTTTGAAACCCTGTCAAGACGAGATGCTGTTACGAAAGACAACTTTTCTTCAACATAGGAAGAAAAATCAGTTACTGCTATTCCTGAAGTCTAAAGAAAACCCAGACTTACTGGCAGGCTTGCGCGGCCCCCAGACGTATCTGCGATACACGTCAGGCCCACCCTCCATGGTCCCCAGCGGTGTCGGGTCCGAAGCGACCGAACGTGAGTTACTCTCACATCTGTAGCGCCCGGGTCTCACATGCCCCCAATGAAGAAGCGCCGGATCCTCTCGCTTTAAGCCGAACATCCAACAAACGTTTATCGGAGACAATCACGTATGTCCGTAGCAACAGATCAGGGAAAAGAGAAAACCTTTGCGAACGAGTCGGTGTGATTTTAGGAGAAAGCTTTGCGATTGGTCACTCAGCCACCTGTTATAACATGGCGCACTGTCTCCAAACACAGCCAGGACCCCTCCGTGTTGCCAATGGCAACCGTGCCTGACTGTCGCTTGTTCAACGACTTCCATCCCTAAACCCTTCAAGAAAAACTTCATCTTTGACCTAAGAAACCCAACCCTGAAGAAACTGGACCTATTGGTTGACTTTTAGCAAACCGGATAATGCAGTTTTAGAAAGAAACTGTGCAAACGTGAACGGGCACTGGTAAAATGTTGTCCCAGTGCACCAGGAAAAAAAGCCCTTGAAGGTACTCAGGAGTAGCTAAGTAGGTAAGTCTCTTAATGGGTACTTAGCTGGAGCTGTTTTCATATGCAGGGAGCGTGAGGGGACGGCGTAGTTACAAATATTTGTTTACTTGGCAGTCGCACGGTCAGGGCAATTCGACACTCGACAACACACGGCTAATCTTGTAATTACACTTAACCCAACGCCCCGGGGACACACATACACATGGAACAAGTAATTGGACTGCATGAACTGGACTTAAAGTGTACAAAAAGTATGAACTGACACAAAAACAGTAACTGTTAAGTGTCATAGTATGACTCATACTTTGGTTTTCGGTCTATTTTCTGCTACAAGACTGTAGGTCTGGAGAAGGAAACTAGCATGAGGCTTCACCTGGTGTCTTGGGGACAAACAAATACCAGGTCCTGTAAGAAGTAGTTAATCAGCTAGTAGTCAGTAGCTGAAACTGCAAATTAAACCAGTCCTACTAAACAAGAAAGAGTTACTTGCTGTAAAAACACAGCACACTTGTCCCATACTTTGAAATTCTATACTTTATTTTCCTGTTTGGGATAGCCCTGGTAGTTTCTCCATGGACCAAGGTTACCTTTGGGCCCTTGAGACAACCAGCCATCGGTGGAAAGAACTCAAATCATGGATGATAACATGTTAAAAACGTCTTTTTTCTCATCTTGATTATATGGGTCATTTTCTATGGATTAAGGATTTTGCAGGCAATTGCACTTGGCACTCTGACGACAACACATATTTATGTTAGAAACTGAAATGGCATGACTTTAAAAAGTAGAAGAAAAGATGTACTTGACTTTCAGAATATTTTCCTCTCTTCAAGTACATGTACATGTAGTCCCGATTTATTCTGAGATTATCACTGTGACAATACAATTGAGCTTTGGAACATTTTCAAGTAAAAATCTCAGTCATGTCTAAGTACAAAATGTAAAGTGTTGCTCAACTTGAAAACAGAGGGATGGCGTAGAAACTTGGTATTCACTCCCTGATACTTTTGATGTATGTTTTTCATTCCAGTTCAGCAATTATTTCTGAAAAGGATCAGAACCAACTCAATCCAATTGGTTCTGCCATAGTTACAGTTGCTAGGTGATGGCTATGCCTTAGTTACAGTTGCTAGGTGATGACTCCTTCATTTGCAAGGATGACCTTTCAAGGTGAAGGGTCGGAGGTGTTCAAACAGCAACGATACAAGGTCATTTAAACAGCTGAGTCTCAAGGGCAGGTCAAGGGCACATCCAAGGGCATGAACCTTAAGATCTCTCACAGTACATCAGCTTTGATTTTCATTAACTTAATATATATGTCTGAAAATAATTTTTTCTACAGGTGCATGTCTGGACTTTAGTTAAACATAGTGTTTGTATTCTTCGGTGCAAATATTCTGTTATCAATAAAAATTATGGTATCTAGTTTCAACATAAATTTCAATAGACAGATTATAAATTACTGCAATTTGGCTAATGGGACATAGACTGGATTTCATGGGTTTCCCAGGATTGCACACTTCAGTTGTTCAAAATATTTTTGAGCAGGCAAACATTTCTTTTTAATGTGTGGTATTATACAAACTTCATTAGTAAAGTATAAGATGATGATGATGATAATATTATGAGTACATGAAAATAGAAAAGAAAACTTCTAAACTTACTTGCTCCGTATCCAGCGTTCCAGTCCACACGGTACTCCTCGGAGCCGTACTTGATCCTCTGGAAACGCTCGAACGAGGCACAAACGTACGACTGTCCGTCCTTCAGTTCATCCACGCTCGTTATCTGTGTCCCGCTGATCGGTGTGTAGATTCTCCTAACCCCATACGGGAGGTTTACAACCTGTCAAAATGCAGAAATGATGCTTTGTTTTAGATAATGTGTAATGTGTCTCGTCAATAACAAACAAATTACATGTGATTAAAGCCACCCAAATTGGTTGTCTCATGTATGTAACACAAATAAAAAGGTGTACATTTTGTGTGAACACGTCTTTATGAATGATACTTTCATTGGAGATGATAAGAAAATGTTGTATTTTGCTGTCATGAAGACTTTAGGAGAAGGGTTCTCTAGCAGTTTTTCACTTTTATTCCTGGACAATAACATTTGATAAGGGTGATACCTTGAGCTATCACACAGACTCTAATAGAATAATCTGAACAAACATCAAGTGCTGTTATTCTGGTGCAATTTGCATTAAAATAGTGTTTTCTTTGGTAGGCAAGACATGATTTAAATAGGGCCTTTGGCCTTCAGGCGATCCTATCCACAGGTGGGCTGGTATGTATGGCGATATGGTATACACCTTTTTGTATATATATGTACAAGACAGTGACTTATACAGTATATAACTTTCTTTTTGTGAAGGAAAAGGTTCCCAACCTTGTTGAGGTCCTGTAGCAGCTCCCCGAACGTCAGGTAGCGGTGTGGCGTGATACGGAACTTACGACCGTGGAAGTACCGGTCCCCGTTCTTGTAGAAGCGTACGCGCTTGGGTCTGCGGAGGTCCTATTAGGGGTCAAAGAAGTAGATGAAACTTGTTACACCATAATAACTGCTAATTTACAGTCATAGTTAAACACACTGACTCCTTTATATTTTTGGGAATGCATTGTCAAAGTTCACATAAAATAATCACTGTACATACATGTAATACATGTACAACTAGTATGTAAAATTTACGTTTCTGACCCCATATGTAATTGTAAGCAGCACCACCTACTGCTGCAGTACCATGTAAACCAGTCAGAATGACCCTGAGGAAGGTGATGGAAATAAAGCAAGGGTTGTGTAAAAAGCGTCTTTTGATGCAACAACCTGATGAAACTATTCACGAAGTTGTCAAAACAAAGAAAGCAAATGAAAAAAGGAAAAGATGATACGATTACAGTAGGTGTTGTCGCATTTAGAGTCTTTTGATGCAATAGCCTGGTAAAACTATTCATTAACTTGTCCAAAGAAAAAAGGAATGAAGGAAAGAAAGAAAGAAAGCAGAAAAGAAAGAAAGGAAGAGATAAAACTCTTCAAGCACCTTGTAGGAGTCGTCGGTGATGTCTCGCAGTTCCTGAGAAATCTTCCCGTCGGTGAAGCGACTGGCCATGGTGGTCATTCCTGCGTCCTTCATCCGACCTTCACAGCTGCACCCCTCCTCCTGGAGACAAAGTTTCAACAAACTTAACTGAAGAGTTGAGTAAAAAAAGGTACAGAAGCCTTTGAGATCGAAGGGGCAGTGGGTGGTTATCCACTGTGTCTTAAATTTTAAGGGTACGGAATCGGAAGGTTGAACCCATCCAGCCTCCCAACATGATCCCTCTCCTCCCACCGCCTTTAACCTGACCAATTGAAGTCTCAGGTACATGGTGGTGATCAAAAAAGGAGCAACTCTTGTCACACTATGGTATAAGATATTAAATCAAAAGAGTAAAACAATTAGTATCAAAACTATATTCAGTTGCTTGAGTAACTACTTTTTGGCACATATTATCATGAATTCTGATTCATAGAAATAGAATTCAGACCATCTGAAACACCTGGTTTTAGTGTGATTTGATGAATGACAATTAGAATATTTCTGTGGTCCTGATGACAGTCATGAGAGACAGCTGTCAATCACCATCCTAGCAACCAACAAACAGGGCCATAGCAACAATAATGGCTATGAAACAAACCATATCACACTCCAGGAAGTACAATTATCCATTACCCCCGACCATGACAGCCCTCAAAAACTAGCTGGAGGTCTAAAACTACTGGCAAACCAGACTTTATTTACAACATGTAAGTAAAGACTGGCTATTTGCTATAAAAAGACTGTTAACACATTATGTTAAACCTTGTTTTATATATATGTCATGTTGGATTGGTGTATAGTAACTATACTATATAGACTTAAAACTCAGGATCTTGCAAACCCACCTTGAACACAATCCTAGCAAGGAGATTTGTGTGCAGCAATGACTTACAAGTCCAGAGTGAATATTTGCAGATATTCTAAGTTAAGATTGTTCAACTTGGATGCATAACAACAGGCCCAGGATTCTCAATCATTGTCAACCTTCCAGTCCAGTGGCAGGGTTACTAACCACACAGCCATTTGCACTCCATGCTATACTAGATATGTATTTATAAGGTGTTTTGCAGCGGCAAGAGTCAACAGACAAAAGTGTTTCACACTGTGTAACATGCCAGCTTTCTTTCTATCCATGCCTACCTGCCTGGTCCTGTTACAACTAATCCTGATAATCCCCCCTACAACTGTCATGCTACATTTGTATGATTTCATAACATTTTGTACGCTCAACATATGCATGGCATTGTACAATAAACGGTATCATGATGGCTTCCAACATTACTAACATGAGGTCTAAGAAATATTTGATATTATATGCTAAAATACTGTAAACAAAATTAAAACTCCAAGTTGTGTCATTTTGGATCTCTGTACTTAACACGTTTTTATAACCCAGGAACACATCACAGCAAAAGACAAGATGCCCGACTAAGAAGACTGTCTAAGTTTGATGAGTGACAACAGGCCTGGATTCTCATTCATCAATGTCTTGCTCAGAGGCAGGGATACTAACCGCAAAGCCATTTGCGCTACGTGCAAACTTCTATGCAAGTTGGAACTTGTTTGTAAGAGTCAAAGGACAAAAGTGTTTCACAGCGTAACATGCCAGCTTCCTATCCATGCCTACCTGTCTGGTCCTGTTACACGTAATCCAGATTATCCCTCTGACAACTGTAAAAGCCTGGCCTACTATAAAGGACCTGAGGTATTGTATCACAACAAGGCCAGTTTCTGTACAACCGTACGGACAAAGGAATCTTTGAAAGCTGTGTGATTCAGGTGTCTTTTATACAGTAGTATGTGGGATAAATGCACTGCTGCATCAATAGATGTGATAGTATAGTAACTGTATGAACAGTTTCCAAGTCAGGCTTTTGAGTTAAACTTTGAAAATAAAGCCCTATTCAAAGCTCATGATAATTATATAAGAGCCCATAAGTATAACGCACATGTGTGACTGTGAAATAATGCACAGTCTGACTTCATCGTTTACAAAGTTTTCTGTCCAAGCAGCGCTTTTTCACGTGCAAAAAGAACACACTTGCTGAACTGCTGCTAAAATAAATATTTTGAATTTTTTACCTCTATTTCTGCTTACATTAATTACTAGTGTGAATCTTCCATTTGGGAGAATCTGACATAAAGTTGGGGATTATTTCCTACAATGGCATGAAAAATTGGAGCTGACATCAAAGCATGTTTCAAAATTATATACAGTATTTGAATTTCTTCTTTTTTTTCTTCTTCCTATTTCTGAAGATTGTAAAAGTTCCATTTGGAGAATTGTTCTACATATCATTTGTTTACATTGCCTACAACTGCAAACATTAAAAACATTTCTAACTTGTTGGAGCTAAAAAAGATTTCTATCTTAAAGTTTGATTTCTGAACCAAATCTTGTCAGCTTTTGTTGTGTCATGACTAATTAACATAATCAGGCCTCCATTACTGTTACCTGTTACACACCTGTCCAGGTAAAAGCTGTGCACACCTGTCCAGGTAAACACTCTTACCTGTCACACATTCCTCCACTGCTTGTTCATCCCAGCAGACTTTGGTCCTTCTTCAAGGGGAATGTAACATCAATCGTGTTTTTATTTGAGCAATTCAAATCACAATTTTAGATCTGCTCTCAGATTAACCTCCTTATACTACATGCCAGGGTTGTAGCCAGCCAGAAACATTTTCCGTCCCTTCGATTTTCAATGGCTTTGGCGCAATGTTCGTAGGGGGATTCGGGAGCATGGTCCCAAGGAAAATCTTGAAATCTAGACCCTCTGATGAAATGCTATTTCCTGCATTTTGAGGGTTACATTTTGCTCTCAGAGGACGGAATGGGAAAAAAAAAATTTCCGTCCCCTGCTGCAGAATTCCGTCAAAGGACGGAAGGACGGTTGCTGGCTACAACCCTGCTACATACCCTTATAGTCACAAATGGTACACCTTGGTCAGAAAAGGGTTAAAATCTAATTTCAGGTACTAGTAATTTGAAAGTAAAATTAAAACATACAACTGTTAGAGACTTCAAATTCCTTCAATGAATGTGAAGCCAGTGAAAACAATTGAATGAATGACTTCTGTCCCAGAATGCAGACACATTATTTCAACTGACTGAGTGAAAAATCATATACATAGTCACAACTTCTAATGGGTGACCTTATATCATAGACATGTGTCTCCAATGCCAAGCATCTGGACGCACTTTTCTTAGAATAACAAGAAATTTGATGCCCCTGGACGCCCTATTCTGGGGAAAAAATCCTCTGACAAGCATGAAATTCTGATTGTCCAGGGATGCTACCAGGTCATCTGTGGTCCCAGTCTTCTACTGTGACATCTGTAACAGTATTTTTGCCTCTTGGGATACCTTAGAATGCACTGTTTTTACTTAAAATCATCAAAAACTCTGCACCATGCCCCAAGACCCCCCTACAATAGTCACTTACCGCAACTCACCAATAAGTCTGGACTCCCTATTACAAAATCCTAGCTAAAAGCCTGCAGTTGATTTATTGCTACGTTTGCAGTTCTGGATTGAAACATTCGCAACAAAGATGAACTTATTATATCTTACGCCCCTGAAGACATAGTATATACATGCTTGAGTATTATATTCTGTGTGTATGAAACAAATTGGAATATAAACACTTGGTCAAAAGTTAAAATTTTCAGCACAATTCACATCAACACCTGAGTAGAAGACCAAATTGCTAAGCTTTTCAGTGAGCCAAAACCTGTTTATTTACATGTGGCCCGTTTGCAAACCATCTAAGATATGAGGGCTAAAATCAACCATTTGAAGTAAGCTGTAACGTTACATTCAAAGTCTGTTGTAGATTCAACCGAAACTGCAAGAATGGGATTCTTTTTATTTTTTTTTTTCAAATGGGAGAAGTAAGAAAAAACCTGAAAAGCATTTAGAGAGTACTCAGAGCTGAAGCACTGTGGCACTTGTAGGAAGACTGCTACATAATTTGTTGACCTAATAACGATTTTACAATTAACGTTGAGCCAAGATATCGCTGGAAACGAATTTGGTCGGAATTATCAATCATTTCGGACACTAATTTCGTATTACTGTAGAAAGTTTATTTGCAAGTTCGTGCCCTAAAGATAATAGCATACGTTACTGTACAAGTGGATGTGAACAGTGATAAACATAATAACTGTAAAACACTCAGGGCTCGAAATTCATTTTTGGGATTAGGTGCACTGGTGCACCCTGCTTAAAAAATTGGGTGCACCAAAAAAATTTTGGGTGCACCACTTGAATTTAAGTAATAACCCAATAATAAAACTTAGTTACAAGCTATCAAATTCGTAAACAATGGACATTTTTATTATCTTTCTAACACTTAGATGTCAAGAATATGATGTACATGTATACTAAGTATACTTTGATATCTTTACATACATAAACCTAAGAAAATATTTGGGTGCACCCTGTGCACCCAGGGAAAATAATTGGGTGCACAGCTCCAATTTTGGGTGCACCTGGGTGCACATGCACCCAGTATTTCGAGCCCTGACACTGAAACAATCCATATCTAACTAAGGGCTGTCTCTTGAACTAGATTTTTCCATCCCACTCATTGTTTGGGATTAAAAAAAAACATATTTTTATCAATTACATGAAGTTTGGTTTCTTTTTTTTTGTCTGTTCCAATAAACGAATTTCTGCTGTGGGACAGAGGGAGGGTCCTAAAAACGGCCCTGGCCTCCTGATCTAACTTTAAATACCTTTTGAAGCCATCCAATGCAGATTCCATTATACTCAAGTGTAAACTAATGACTTCAATTCTCAGTATTAAAAGTGTAAATTAGATTAATGAATGAATGAATGAAGACCTTTATTGTACATTTTTGCTTTCTAACAAGCTTGTCAAGGTGAATAGGACACATCTCTTAGTAATTCTAAGTACAATTTGTGTAGGGTGTGATACATGACTGAGACTACAAAGTCTAAAGTATACTAGTATGTACAGGTTCAACTTCTTCTCGCCTCTTGAGACAGTTGTAAATGTAGTTGCAGGTAGAGTTCAGAATACATGGAACGACTTGTCACACCTACATCATCCACATCTATCCACTATATGAACCTTAGATCTAATGAAGGGGCAATTATCTATTGGCGTGAACAATCAAATTCACGGTAAGGTGCAAATTGATTGATTTGTTCAATCTCCCAATCTAACCTGATATACAGTAGAATAGAGAGTAGCAATGACACTATCACAACAACAACACTGGACTCCACAGGAGGTTCCTAACTGTGCTTTTACTGTTATTATTTAGTACCCTATTCTGTACCGTATGTACATTCATCCACTTGATATTTGTATGTAGAACTTAGATTATCTACATGTATCTAAACCACATTCATTCGTTTTATGTATTAAGTCTTTCTTCACTTGCAATTAGCCCCATGGGCATGAATTTGCAATAAAACATTATTATTCATTACTAAAAGCCAATTTGGTATCTCTACAAATGACCGTAACTCCACATCTGTTACTTGTTTATTTATCCATGTGTCAAAAACAAATGGGGGTCCTGGGGTGAGTTTGGACATCCTTGGAGTAAAACAACATAATTAAAAACCTCTGTCATCACTCACAGACTTTCACACAGTATAGATGCATCCAGCCCTACCTCAAATACAGAATATGTTGTACCCACAAGTTAGTAACTATTGCGTGACCGTTCTCCAAGCCCCAAACATCTGCGTGGCCACTTCAGCTCTGACAATCAGTTTTCAATCACCCAGTAAATGCAAGAACATGTGTTTTGAATTAGCTGGACTAAGAAATTACAGAGGTACAAATGTGACAGCTTCTCTGTTTAGACACAGTTTAGTAGGAAGTTTTGGACCATAATAAGTAGGAGGGGTTCCGTAGGAACTAATAAATGATACAGAATCCGGTTTAGTTAGTGTCTGCGTGTACGCTGTAAACACCGTTACGTTTGGGTACGTTTTGGCCGGCGTGTGAAGCCAGAGAGATCCGGCTGTGTTGGAAGTCTCGCCATGGCACCAACACACGGTAACACGGCGTTCTAAAGCCGTACAGTAACCCTACCTGTATCCCTGCCGCCCTGACAAGCCGTGTTTCATGTAGGAAACACGTCCAACACAAAGGCAGGACCACCGAACTTGTTTGTCCCACTCCAGATCGGTTACCGCTCAGCTGTTGTACCCCGGACATTAATGACACGCCAGCCAGGCGGTTTGGAACCCACACTTTCACTAACATATCGGGTTTCAGGGCCCCACTATTCTACACAAAACCGAAATCACGGCGTTTCTCACCTGTATTCCTGGCTGTGTGCCTCGCCAGACGCGCTCAGTACGTGTGTGTTGGGTACAGTTCCTGGTGAGAGTGCGCCCTCCCTCCCCCAGCAGCACTGATTATCATGTTGCCATGGCGACAGGCCGCCTTTGCTCCCAGCGGAGCAAATAAACGGTGCTAGGTGTGACGTCATCACTCCAGGGACAGAGCGCGTGTGGGGAACAGAACCAAGCAGACGTGCGGCGGCTAAGGCTGTTTTTGACGTGTTTTTAGGCGTTTTTGTCAGGCTTTTTATTTTGTATCTGTATCTTTATAGCCGGTATAACCGCCCCTCGGCATAACAAACCAACTTCGCAGGCACGCGGCGCGGCAGTAGCTGGTTATATTACACTGAACGACCCGTCACACCTAACATAAGAATTGCACACTGAGTCTATCTGCAGGTTCCTTAAAAATCCAGCGAAATGCCCCTACTGTGCTCGGTGAAAACAAATTGCACTCTACCACAGTACTAGTTCTGGGTTAATAAGGATTTTTGAGCACACCAAACCTAGGTTGGTAACTCCGGTGCTTGAAGGCATGGCTTTTCCTAGTTCTTTTACGGTACCGTTTCCTCCACGTTTACCCATCGACCACGAAGAAAACGGTACAGGTTTTACTGAGGCCTCGTTACTTTTACAATTTTGATTTAGAAGAAGAAAATGATAGCGTAAGTTACACGCGGTTAATAATTTAGTATTACATTGTATAACGATACATCATAAATAGCGTTATCGAAGACCTATTGTTAAAGTAAAATGAGAACAGTTTCGTTGTAAGTTTAGCGACCAGCTTTTTTTTAAAACAAACAGCACGTTATCATTGAATGCTACATTCAGGTTGTCGGGCACCAGTGTTTCTTTAATGTGTAATGGAATTTTACAGTGTTGTAGTTAGCTATGTTGGAACAGAACAATTTGTTTCTGTAGTATGGTATACATAATAAAACAAACGTTGTACTCAACGGTTGGATGGGAGCCTACTTGTTACACCATAGGCCACATTTCCAAACCGGGACCTGACCCGGCAGCTTTCGGGAACGAAAATATGATATAAAAGACACAAAACTACAGAAAACGCCAGAAAAGGAGAGTCGTGTATATCATTACCTTCGCCAAGAAGGTTATATTTTGGGTAGCGTTTGTGTGTGTGTGTGTATGTTTGTAGGAAAACACCATAACTCAAGAACGCCTGAATGGATTGTATTGATATTTGGTATGTGGGTGGATATTGATGAGACCTAGAAATGATTAGATTTTGGGCCTCCTAGCGGCTTGCTATGGTACTGCAGCGGAACTTCCGGGTTGGATATCTCGAGTTCTGAACATGCTGCGCCTATGATTTTTGAGTGGAAGACAGGTCTTGATGCCGAGAGTAAGTGGCCCCCTAGCGGCTTGTTTTGGAACTGCAAGATAGCCTTGTAGGATTTTTAAAACGCCTTTGGGAGTCGAATACTAACAATACAGATTCCATTGTAGCAAAATGGACCATTATTTTGTGTATCGTCCATTCACAAGTTTTCACATACTGAATCAGGTCCAGGTTCAGGTCCGGACCTGATCACCTGGACCTGAATTTTCTCTACCGGTACCCACCCCTACCCCTGCCTCAAAACGGAACCAGGGGCGCGCCGGTAAAAATCCCGACTATATCTTCGCGACTCTTGGAGAATACCCTACTCCCGTCGTTGCCATGTACATGTACATATGTAGGGTTACGTAGGTTGGCAAAATTATTCATTGTCTGTTAAAATGTTGGTCACGGTGGTGCGTTTGTGATGATAAGGTTGTCAAGAACCATTGTAAATGGAGACTGTTGCGTAAGTCCGAACATGTAGTTATTTCTGTAAAACAAACTTATCTGGGTTGTCAAGCAGCGTCATTTCCTTCCGTAAAAGGCTGTTTGAATACGGTGTTTATTTTATCAACCGTTCTTCTTTTCTCGAGACATAATAGTATTGTAGTAGGGTTGCCAATGAGCTTTTTTTGGAAAAAATGACTCATGGGGTGCTACACATATTTTGTTAACTATTCTTTTTCAGAAGACGTAATAGTATTGTAGTAAGGTTTCAAGGAGCTTTTTTCAATTAATCATCGAGTGCCTATTTCGGTGTCATTGATTCTTTTCTTTGTAGTCGTGATTGCATTTTAAGTTGCTATTATGCCTAGGAATGAATGTGGATTTACAAAGTAACGGAGGTGAATGTAGCCTCCATAGCAGGCTCTCTATGGACTTTTTTGGCACTTTTGCTGGCCATTTCTTTTTGTACTGGGTCGAAATTTTTTTAGAAATGGACGGCTATGAGAGAGGCCAGCAATCAGCGACCCAGTACAAAAAGATATGCCCAGCAAAAGTGCCAAAAAAGTCCATTGAGAGCCTGCTATGGAGGCTAGGTGAATGAACGAAATGAACTTATTAGGTGCATGTATTAGGAATGAATGATATAGAAGTAATGAAAGATTAGAACTACACGTATTGACTACTTTCATAAACTTTAATAGTGCCTTCTCCTCCTCCCACGGCAACCATTTGTCAACGTTGAAAATCGCTTCTGGGACAGGAGAAAGCGCCCCGTCTGTTCAGGTTGAACCTGCAACAGCCTCGGAGATGAGCAAAAAGAGACAACCAGCCGATGTTTCCCAAGCTTGTTTTTCACAAGTAAGGCCATGTTGATTTGATTATATGGATGACATCCTCCGGGAACTCCAAAACTGATGCGAGCGAGCGAATAAAAAAAAAGTTTGGCCAAAAAAAAAAGTTGCCTTCAGTATGAAATCAAAGTGGCCAGGAAGGTTGAGAAGACAACAAGAGCGAAGTCAAGTAGAGTTTATAATCAATTGCACCAAGTTTCTACAGTCAAAGGTACAGAGACAGTTAGCCTTCATTACATGGGGATGGGATTTTAAAATGCAGTGGGAGTCCAATAATCCACCAAACAGATTCCTTTGTAGCAAAATTGACCAATTACCATTGTTTTGAGTATTGCCAGTTCTCAAGTTTCCACAGACAATCAGGTCCAGGTTCATGTCCGGACCTGGACCTGGATTTTCTGTACCTCCCCCAACCAACAATAGATTTTTTTTCTTTCTGTCCTTTCACATCTTATTCTTTGACTTTAGATTCATTTTGGCATTCTATGGCATTAGTTATCTGTTTTCTGATACTTTTTTTTCAATCTACGGAATCTACGAAAAACTTTTTTTTTTTTTGGAAATGGCCGAAAATTGGTGCGAGCGCGGATGTCATCCATATAATCAAATCAACGTGGCCTAACAAATGGGTAAAAATTGACTGTGTCGGTGTCACACTGTAACGTTAGGCAGTACTGTTTTCACTATCAGTATCAACAAGATATACCGTAACTTCTTAACTTATTAGTATTTTTTTTTAAATTTACTTTGGGTTTGTAAGTACACAGTTGAAAATATCAAATTCATGCTGAATTCGGAAACAAATTATGGATGCTAAACTATAGACTTAAATTTGCTCAGAAAGACACAAAATTAAAGCAACAAAGCAAAAATGGATATATATATATATATATATATATATATATATATATATATATATGAAGCAGGGAATGGTTAATTCAAACATTGAGATCAGACAGCTTTCTGAATGTATTCACATGAATGAATTCTGCATAATGCGAAGTAAACTGGAATTAATAGACAAAATCTATGCTTGTTCATTATAAGTAAATTACTTTGACTGTCTCTGTGAATAGCTTCATCAGGTTGGTACATCATTGAATAAAGAGGCTCTTTTTACATAACCATTGCTTTATTCTCACCAACGTTTACTTTACTTTGACTGTAATTCTGATCTCTAATGTAACTGTACAAGGATCTTTACATGGTGACCATTTCCTCAAAGAAAATAAACTATGTACTTGAGATGTCAAGAAACAATCACTTACAATAACTTTTATACAAGAGCATTTTACATTATGCAGCTTGCAACATAATTTCTCCAATATCTTTTTAAAGTTGGTCAGAAAACCCCTTGGGCAACTAAACTTCTTATACCACCGGTAAATCTGCCTGGAGTTTAGTTTCAATATCAATTTTACAGTACAGCAAGTTCACAACCAACAAATTGAATGTCTGCAGCCTTGCTTGCAAACATACTATTAGTAAGAACAGAAGTTGAACGTCAAGTTGAACATGAAGTTTGAACTTTATTCAAACCTTACGGCTGCCTCTAAGAACTGGTTCAACTTAACCTCAGCGGAATCCCAAAACTTCTCGGGAAGAAGACGTCTTGAAAGAAACAACTCTTCATTAGCAATAAGGAGGATACTGGTGGGCTTGGGAAGTCTGTCGTCTTGTGCGGGGTCTTGACGGGATGTGTTACATCGTCTTGTTCCATTGTCTTGTGCTGTGTCTTGAAGAACTGGGTTTATATGCGGACTTTTACCTCCAGAACAGGGGAGGGAAACCTGAGACACAACAGACATTTCATCAGTGAATAGCTTCAGAATCAGTAGTTCAGTAAACCACTGGCCAACAAAGTTTGATTGGATTTTTTAATTCAGCCATATAAAAAGTTATACTGCCAAGGCACGATCAACTTATTTTTTAAGCCTGGGCTATTTATAAAGGACTGGTCTAGTAAATGCACAATTTACAATATAAACCGTTTCAATGCACTGTAAATTAAATCTGTAATACAGAGTTTATTTTACAATACTTGTACTGGTGATGGCATTTTTAAAACTTAAAGCTGTTTCACATAGCTGCTGTTCCTCCATTACCTCAACATCTTCCTGGAGGCTGCTGTGGGTGTGCTGCACCTGTACAGGTGTGACAGTTTGTTCAGCAGGTGTAACACCTTTCACCTGGATGGGCTGCACCTGTACAGGTGTGTAGTAAAAGTAAAGAGAAAACACTGTCAATATTTTGCACAAGCATGTAAAGTAAAGGGTATATTTGTAGTACTAGTAGTCGGAGATGTGGTCATGAAGCTGTACAATCATGTAAACGTTACAATGTATGTAATTATTGTCAATAAAGCTTTAGAAAAAGGTAAAAGGAAAACATTTACAGGTATGGTGGCCTGTCCAACAGGTGTTCCTCCCTGCATGTGCTTGAGGTGTGCAGGTCCAGGTGTGATAGTCTTCCCTGCAGGTGTCACACCTGTCCCCTGGATGGGCTGCACCTGTACTGTAGACTGTAGAGGTATGGCGGCTTGTCCAACAGGTGTTCCACCAGTCCCCTGCATGTGTTTCAGGTGCGCAGGTGCAGGTGCGATGGTTTTCCCTGCAAGTGTCACACCTGTCCCCTGGATGGGCTGCACCTGTACTGTAGACTGTAGAGGTATGGCGGCTTGTCCGACAGGTGTTCCACCAGCCCCCTGCATGTGCTTGAGGTGTGCAGGTCCAGGTGTGATAGTCTTCGCTGCAGGTGTAAATTTTGAGGAGACATCTGCAAGTGGAGTTCCTTTGTAACACACCTGGAGGAATGTGAATAAAATGTTTTAAGATATGTCTGTCAAGAGGAGCTGCTGAGGTTGGTTTCCTTCACTCGAGCATTTCTTGCTTGATGGTCGACAAAATAATCAAGAAAGTTATAACATAATTTCTACCTCAGGAATAGGTCATGTCACTTTAGATCAACGGATTGACTTGAATTTTAAGTAAGAAGTACAAATGGCAGCTACAACAATAACACATCCTCCTGGTGGCAATCAGTGAAATGTGACAGTTATACAACTCTACCAGCAGAATGGGAAGGTGTCCTGACCTGTCTAAACACCATGGCCCGTTTCTGGCCCGTCCGGTGGCCCCAGATGGCCCGGTGCCACTGGGCCACTGTGGAGAAGGACAGGCCACCCTGGGTCATCACAGCGCCATCTGGCTGCAGGCTGGCAAACTGCAGGCCAGCCTGCATGGAAAGAGTGTGATGATGTCATTTTTTGCTCATTTTAAATATCAAATTTGCTAGACTTATTGGAAGAGGTAGAAGAAAAATGGTCGTTCAATGTTGTCTAAGACAGAGATATTACAATGCAAATACAGTTACATAAATTAGGCAGTTGAAAAAGGTTTTGCCTGACACAAGAACCAGTTTCTTTTTACATTTATATACATGTATCATTTCTTGCACCAGAAAACTTTACATCAAAAAGTCTAGGCCAGTTGAGAGGGATCTGTATTTTAGCTAGTAGTATTATAAGAAGAATTTGGGTTCAACAAACAGAACAGGACTTTATGAACTAATCTTATTGAGAAGTTGCTAGAACTATCTTATCTCACCTTCCCCTTACAGGACAGCACATCTTTCCCCGGCTGGATCAGCTGGGCTCGGAGCAGCTCTGATACAGTCGGCACCTCTGTACCCGCGGTCTGGCCTTCCATCAGAGCAGGAGTGGACAGTCCCTGAGTATGATGTCCTCCAGCCATGACTGTAGTGGACAGTCCCTGAGTATGCTGTGCTCCTGCCATGACAGTAGTGGACAGTCCCTGGAGTTGTTTTTCTGACACACCTGTAGCTGGTGGTCTACGGGGCTGTGCTCCCAACCCACCAGTAGTGGACTGTCCCTTGGCCTGTCCTCCTGTTCCAACAATAGTGGACAGTCCCTGAAGATGTCCTACGCCACCAGTAGTGGACAGTCCCTGGATATGCTGTCCTCCTTCAACGCCCAAAGTGGACAGTCCCTGGAGTTGCCCTCCTACCCCACCCATAGTGGACAGTCCCTTTGTTCCAACCAGGCACTCCTTCAAGGCTGTTGAAGGCAGAGTTTTTGCAGGGGTAACTGATTGTTTCTGGACTTGCGGTACAATCTTCTGCCACAAAACTTCGGCTCTACTTTGCTTAGAAACATCAGTTCCTACGGTTCCTTTTGCACTGTTAACCATTTCTACTTGAGTCGGCCTTACATTCGTTTCCGTCACTTCTGAGACGCCTTGTGTCACTGAAGAAACACCATCAGAAGGTTTAAATGGCGGCTTCCAAGCTTGAGTCTTTAGGAGTGCCTGAGAGCAGTCTGTGGTAGCTACCTGCCAGGGTAGTGTGCTACTTCCAGCTGATACAGTTGTAGCAACAGTGTGTCCTACAGCTGATACGACTGTGGCAGGACTCTTTGCTACATTCTCACTGGCATGCTGGATCGTTTGTCCAGAGTTTGCAGCAACTCGGTTGTCAATAGAATCTGGTGTCTGAACCTGACCTTCTGTGTCCACGTTTTCCATCCCAACGACCCTGTATCGCACAGGTTCTTTCCCACCCTGGGAGACTACTTGGACTATCTGTCCCTTCTGTAGAGACCCAACCTTCATCACAGCCCTGAGGTGTGAACTGCCATCCAGCGCCTGAAGGACTTGCACTGCAGTTGCACTTTCCTTACTGGGGTCTGTCGAAGGTGCTTCTGCAGTTGTGGAGGAAGTTGACAGAGGGAGCTTTGGGGAAACACCACCATGAACTGATGTCATTGTATGTTTGGTACTTGACCCTTGACTTTTGACACTTGATCCTTCAGATGACCCTGATTTTGAACTTGAAGCATTACTTTTTCTGCCTTTTTTACCAACAGATTTTCTTCCAATCAGCCTCTCCCTTTCATTACTGATATCTGATGAAGTCTGTGACATGGGCTGTGATTGGTTGACGTCATTCTCACTGACACCTGTGACCTTGGTGTTAGACTGTGAGGCTGTGACCTTGATCCGACCTTTGAACTTTGCTGTGGCTGTTTTCTGGACGCTGAAGATCTGGACCAGACGTTTGTGTCGCTGGATGAAAAGCCGCATCTGTTCCTGCATCTGGAAATAACAACAAGCAGAAAAATAATATATTATGTTAAAGCCTCACCAATCTGACTTGTTTTCATTTATCAAAGAGACATGAGTATCAGGTACCCCTAACTTACCTCTGAACTGTTCTGAGTGAGCTAAACCCTAACCCCTGACCTGTGTCCCTCAGTGAGTTGAACCCTAACCCCTGACCTATTCTGAGTGAGTTGAACCCTAACCCCTGATCTGTTCTGAGTGAGTTGAACCCTAACCCCTGACCTGTTCTGAGTGAGTTGAACCCTAGCCCCTGACCTGTTCTGTGCTGAGAGCGCTGATGGCCCTTCGCTGTCGCTGGTGTGCCTGGATCAGGGTACCGATCAGGGACTGGATACAGGACAGCTCACGGCTCACTTTCTGGCCTGTAGTGATGGAGTGATCTTTATTGTTGCATTTTTCAACCATTATTCATTCATGAGAAGCTCAAATCAGCCTGCAAGATACTTTTAATTGAGGTCATGAAGAAGGATAAAAGATGTCAGAGATTACAAAGATTACATCAGTCAGATCTAGAGTATCAAACAAGCCTGTGCAGCTTGTCCTATACACCTAAAGATACTTTATGCCAGTTATTCAAACAAGAGTTAGATGTTGAAGAGGAAGAAGAAAAAGAAGAAGAAAATTAAGATAAGACACCTGCAAAAGAAGGAACAGCTGGAGAAAGATTAAATATGACAGAGGAATGAAGGATTTACCTTGGCCCTGTCTGTGCTATACCTAAAGATAGTTGACCAGTTATACCAGTTATTCAAACAATACAAGACTTAACTGTAGAAGAGGGAGAAGAAGAAAAATAGAGACTCCTGTAAAAGAAGGAACATAAGAAGAATTAAAGATTACAGAAGAATGTAAGACTTACCCGTGGCTCTGTCCATGGTGCTGAGAAGAGGCTCAAGCTTCTCCTGTCTGGCTTCTAACCTGCCCAGAAGCCGCATCTCTTCATCATGCTGGGAGGGAAGAAAGGATTTTAGGTCTCAGAAACCACTGAAATATAACAATAGTAACTATGATTCATGACTCCTATACATGCACTGCCTTCAAAGAAGAAGTCAACCCCCACAATAGGAAACATAGCACCATATATTTGATTGGAAACTAGCAGCCTCATTTCTTCATCATGCTGGGAGGGGAAAAAGGGTTTTATGTCTCAGAAGCCACTGAAATATAACATTTAACTGTACTTTATCACTCCAATACCTTAAACGTATGTTAAGCGAGTTATGAAAACAGAAGAGATGATCAAACAGATGATGTAATTTGTACCCACCTGTTCACACAGAGTCTTGTCTGCTCCTGCATCAGAAACAGCTGCTACAGACTCCTGAAGACTGTCCAGTGAAGAACTCCCCTTCTCCGACCCTGTCCCTTTGGACACCTCACCACTTTCTCCTGAGACATCTTGACCTCTTGTAACCTGCTTTCCCTTTTCAAGAAGACTCTTATTCCTCTCTGTTTCATCCTCTCCTTGCCCACTTCCTTCTAAGACATCTTGAATTCTTGGAACCTCCTTGCCCCTTTCAAGACAATTCTCACTCCTTTCCGCTCCAACTTCTTCTGCTATTTCCATCTTCCTTAAGTGTCCTTCTGGATGCATCTTTCCTTCTTGTGACAGTTTGGCCTCCACCATACCCTCTGTTACAGCAGCACCCCTATCAGCTGAGTCCTGAACTGCAGCAGCCCCTTTGTCTTCCTCACACTTTGTCTGCTTGCCTTCCAATGAACACTTGCTGCTCTGGTTTCGACGACAACCCTCCGTCCCATCTCCGCCATCTTGTACTTCCCCAGCAAGGTCATGGCTGTTGTTTCTAAGATCAGGTTCAGGTTGTGGTTCTATGTTATCTGATAGCTGTGTTACATCAGAGTCATTGTCAACATTTTCCACAGACTTTCCTTTTGTTACTGTTTCACCTGAAAGCTTCCTGATCTTGGCAGGTGGAGGAAAGACAGGTGAGTTTTCAGGTAGGGTCTTCAATTTGGGCAGGTGAGACAAGACAGGTGAGTGTTCACCTTGGGGCTTCAGGTGAGACAGGTGAGAAGGGAAGACAGGTGTGTTTTCACCTGGATGCTTCCACTGGGGCAGGTGTGGTGATATCTGTAAACTAAAATGAAACCGTTCTTAGCAAGAAATCTAAACAATATTACTAATATGTGACATTCCATTTCTCAATTTTTTTGCACGATAATAAGATGAAATCAAGAGTAAGAGTCAATAGATTGCAACTGTCAATATCTACTATATATGATTATATTCATGCAACAGAAAAAAAGGAATTTTTTTGGACTGGTTAAACTGTAAATATAGCAGGTTATCTATATAGTTGGAGGCCCTAGCTATATAATAAGGGCATTGAAGTTCCTCTTACAACTTTCTACCAACACAGATGGACTTCCAAGGCTTCCAAGCTATCATGATTGTTTACTTCTCAGCTATAATTCCCGTTGTTTGTTTGTTTGCTACTTGTTTACAGTCGGCTTCCTTACCTCTGAGGCAAGAGAAGCTGTGACCGCTCAGAATCGTCCTCATCAGAGCTGCTGAACATCTGTTCCTCTCCGGTACGGAGGAGTCTGCTGTTCTCTGTGTCTCCTGCACCCTTCCTTGGTCCAGTAGAACTGCTGAACATCTGTTCCTCTCCAGTACGGAGGAGTCTGCTGTTGTCTGTGTCTCCTGCACCTTTCTTTGGTCCAGCAGAGCTGCTGAACATGTGTTCCTCTCCAGTACAGAGGAGTGTGCTGTTGTCTGTGTCTCCTGCACCCTTCTTTGGTCCTGCACAACTCTGGCTGACTAACCTGTTCATCCTGTGAATAAAGAACCTCCTAGATGAGGGTCTGCATGCTCTTTTCCGTAAGGCGTAGGCAGGCCTTTTTAATTTCCCGTAATTCGTAGGGAAGCTTTTTTATTTTATGTATTCGTAGTGGAATTGAACTTAAAGCATAGTCCGCCATCCCAAATTTAGCGTAAATCATTGTCAGGACCCCCATGCAGACCCTCCTAGATCAGATAGAGTAAAGTGTTCATCTTACTGTTGGCAGGGCATGAGTTTCATCCCAAGCCGAGTCATAACAAAGACCTTAAAGATGGTAAAGTTAAACATGTTGCTTTCTCAACTTTGCACTCGACAGTATTTAGTGGATGAACCATTCAAACCAGGAAGGACACCTAACTCTTTTTGGTAAGTGTGGTGGGTTCTGTAAAATGATCAAGGTACATGGCTATCCTCAAATACAGGACTCCTTTTAACGTCCTATCCGAGGGACATCTCTAACTGAAGCTTAAGGTGCACAATCTAACCTGAGTGAAGTGAGGAAAGTCGTGTTCAGTGCCTTTGCCAAGGACACAAGACAGGGGTGTATCAACGTATTGAAACTCAAGAATTGCGGGCTCTCGGACACACATCTCACCATTATACCAATGACAGTACAACTAGAAAGTTATCCAGAACTTACCCCATAAGAAGTCCATCTCTGTTGGTCCTGAGTGGGGATGCTGTTCCATCAGAGTCTACTGAGTCCTCCACAACATCATCTGTCCCCTCACCACAGGTGGCCATCTCTCATCTTACTGTAGAACCAACATGTTAGCCTGGATACCATACCCCCAACCTCAAAATATCTTTCGTGTTGGGGTCTGGCAGGATGGCTGTAGAAATGTTCTCGAAGGTCCTTGATCAGAGGGAGGTCAGAACCTAGGGTTGATGACCACTCACACCACAGGTAGCCAGCTACAACACACCACAGTTGGTCAGCAGGCTATCACAGTAGCAAATCAGGTACTTAGTGGTCACTGTTATGGATTCAAAAAGTACAGTTGGGGGTGTTTAACCAATCATGGCAGGATCGTAATTATCTCCTGCTGATCCTGTGCTGTTCTATTGGTGGAGTTGTTTGCCCACTATAAGGGGCAAAATTGAGAAGAGTTCCTATCCTATCCGGCCAGACCCCTGCACGATAGATACTTGAGATCGGGCTGGGGTTTGGTAACCAGGCTACCAACATGTAGTCAGAATCACACAAATTGGGTAATAGTTGTTGCCGTGCATGAGGGTCTGCATGCTTTTTTCCGTAAAAAAAGTAGGCAGGCCTTTCTAATTTCCCGTAATTCGTAGTGAAGCTATTTTATTTTACGTAATTCGTAGTGGGATGCGTAAAGCGTTGGTATGACGATTATAATTTAACGTAAAGCGTAGTCAGCCATCCCGAATATAGCGTAAATTGTTGTCAGGACCCCCCATGCAGACCCTCATATGTAACGTTGTACCTTGTTCAATAGTCGTGCAATAAAGTTCATGCATCATCTATCCCTTCACTTCATGCGAGATCGGTACCTGAGGCCATCTACTAGTACTGTAAATGCAGAAATGTTCGCGGTAGATTAATGTTCTCGGCTTTCGCGGCGGCCGCTTCAACGCGAATTTAAAACCACCGCTAACATTTTTCCATAACAGTGCATGGTGCTACCGCGAAATGAAAACCACCGCCAAAAGTCCATTTTTACCGCTCCCGCGAAATTAAATCCCCACGAACTTTAATGCATTTACAGTAATTAATTTCTTTGTTCATTTTTGTTCCTGAAAATGACGGTGGGCAGTGATATTGAAATGTGCACTTCGTAAGACAGATCTGTAAATTCTAAACACGGCATTTTGGTCTATACCCCACATACACACACATACACACATGCCTTCAGTGAGGTGTCGTCTGAAACGTTTTACAATCAAGGTCGCCCCCCTCCCCCATCTGTACATGACAACACTGTAGGTTTCCAGCGAGCTTCTTTCTAAAACCCATGACACAATCACTGCTGAAAACTACTTACTATTCTACGTCAAACATCACAAATTTAATAAGAATCAAAAAGTTGTTAAAACGTATTGTTTAATATTCAAAACGTTCAAACCTTCTGAAACACTGCCACTGCAGTTGCTGTTGTTGCCGCATGACGTCATGGTACTGCTGATCGTTCCCAGCATTCCCCTCTCGGAGTGAGGGTCTGTATGGGTGGTAGTGAGTTTCGAATTACGCAAAATTCTCGGGATCTATTTTATGTTTCGGTAAGTTTTTGAATGTTTTTAAGTTGAGTTCTTTGAAAATATTCTTCTTACATTTTGTACTTACGGTGCAACTTTTGTAGATCGACTTCGGCCTCCAAACCGTTCAGTTACCTGCTTGAGTAACTACTTTTTGGCGCTTAAGTTTCACAAACTTTAGGGGGTGGGAAAGAGGGACCATTCATTTTCCTCAAGAGGCTGGTATGGAAGAGACCACCCGTTTCACGTTTACAGTTAGTTTTTACAGTTATAAGTTTTTATGGTTTGGGTGATATAGAGTCATAGACTATTCATTTGAGGTTGAGGGTGTTTGGACGGGCAAATGAAATCACACCTGATTTGAAACCATTTATTTCATAGCAGTTGTAGACACAGCAATACCAGGTGTACAATATAATATCTTGGTCAGGATGTGTGATTTTCACAAAGTGACAAATACTCTTATACTAAAATTGATTTATTTATTTATTTGAACTTCACCATATGTATTTACACAAAATGGTAGGGAGGCAAAAACAGGTACTTTATAACCTTTGCTAGTTGCCTCCCGTGCAACTAAATTATACAATAATAGAAAAAAAATCATAATAAATAATAACAATTGTACAATCAACTAATAATTGTGTCAACGACAATAAAAGCAAATATACAATAATACCAAATATAAAGAACTAAATCATAGAAATAATGGTAAAATGAAATATGAAATATCTAGAAAGGTGTACAACTGGGACATTGACAATTTGTGTACAACTGGGACATTGACAATTTGTGTACAACTGGGACATTGACAAAGCTGCAATTTTAAAAAAAGCTGTCAAAACCATGATTTCCTTGATTGCGACTCCAGAGGAAAAAGTCCTTTGATCTCAAAGTTCATCGAATTTTTTTCAAGACAGTAGCATTCTTGGACAAGGTGGCCAATCTTGTACCAGAAAAGCTACAAAATACGCTAAATATGAAGACAACGTTATCGATGAGAACAAAAGACCTTTATGGAATGAATACAAGAAATCACGAAATCAATCTATACTATGCATAGCATATATACATCTGGTCGCAAAATACACCTAATTTCAAACCTTAGAACAAAAGGCTACTTGACTGCATCAAATCTGGACACTATGCATAACAAAGTACATCAACATTCAGTGACTGTGAAAGCAACACTGTCTAAATACAAATCAATGCAACTTGCAATTAATGCAACAAAGCGGTAAGCATATATAAGCTAGCAGTGCTTACGACACGCCATAAAGACACACGAGGACCTTAAGCTTGTTATGAAACAAAGGTGTTGTAAACATGTAAGTTTGACAGTGGCTCGTAGATTTAAGATGTCTATCTAGCCAAAATGCCAACTATTGCTAACTAAATCTAAAACTCAACAAAGTCAAAATGCTACGCTAAAATGCTATCTATGCAAAAAATGCTAAATCAAAATGCTAAGCTACAATAACAATAGCTAAGCTATAAAATGCTAACTAATGCTATATTTAAATTCAGAGGCAAATTGAAGCCCTTAATACTTTGTCTCGTAAGTCTTAGAAAGTTTTTCCTTTAAGTTGCAGCATAAGGCTAAGGCATTTGTGTTGTTATTAGTGCTCGATAAAATGTGTTTGTTGTGTTCGTGTGTTTGGATTAGTCTGTTAGTCTGTGTATTCGTGATAGTGTCCGTGTGAGCATCAACCGAAGCCTCGAGCAACGAAATTTAAAAAAAAAGGGCAAATTTGAAAGGCTCCAAGTAACCTCTGGATCTTCTCTTAACAATATCGGCATCTACTACATTGCTAAGTGACTAAATGTCTTTTGGTCTCAACTGGTCTCAAGTGGTTTACAATGCAATCAGCTATGAAGGACAAAAAACAAGGAAAAATCAATTCAGTGTCACAGTGTGCGTACCTAAACTCATTCAGGTTCAGGTCCGGATTCAGGTCCAGCAGTTTAGGTTCAGGTCCGGACTTAGAGTCCGGACCTGAACCCATCATTGCATATTATGTGCGCTAGAAAGTTCTCTTTTTTGAGGGGGAGGGGGGGTGCATATAAAATTGCATGTTAGCATGAATTGAAATGCAATGTGAAAAATACATGCAAATTATATACAGCTAGTTTACACACGAAATGTTTGTCTTTTTCCAGTGCAAATTTCACAGTCTAGGGAAGGTTTTAGATGGTTTAGAACAAAAAAGGGAATATAAGTGACAGATAGCTTTTTGCAAGTCCGGACTTGGCTCCAGACATTTAGGGTTTTTTTTGGACTTGGACCTAAACATTTTTAGGTCCAATTCCAAGTCCGGGCTTTAGGTACGCACCACTACTCCTATCCTAGAATGGCATGATAGCAATACATTTTGTTGAAACAAAGCATTAAGAAAGGACTTAAATACATGTATCTGGCATTGCAATATACATGGTGACCGACATCGTACAATTTACATTCCTTGATAGATCATTAACAAGAACATCTATACACCTTTCTCGCGCGGCGGCCATGATAGATCGAAGACGAGGTCAATGAGGCAAACAGACAAAACTTATTTCTAAAATCAGGTGCCATTTAGTTTTTCCCCAAACCACAAAATTTTTGACTTCACAGAAAAGTCTTTTGTTTGCCGCATTGAACTCGTTTTAGATCTATCATGGCCGCCGCGTGAGAAAGGTGTATACACTGTTGGAGGCACGGCAGGAAGTAAACTTGGATCTGTGATGATAATTTCAGTTCTAGGTTCAACCTAGACATGTACCATCCTCTCTGTCTACCTGAAGCATTATCAGCGGAGAGAATCAGGATCTCCTGATGGGGTGTCGTCAAAATGTACTCAACACCTTGCCGCCCAAGTCATGTTGCTGGTAAGAGTTTGGACATTCTGAGTAGTCTCCAAGCAGACCCTACGGTGCCTTGGAAACAATATCAAAGCTGGCAAAGGAGTTATAGCCGGCCAAAGGGAGATAGCCGGCTAAGGGAGTCAAACGGGCTTGCCAGCTTTGATACTATTTCTAAGGCACCGTAGGGTCTGCTTGGAGACTACATTCTGAGAGCAGTGGCTACTTCTACACACAGCGCTTCAGCCTGTTTCTGCGGCATACAGGCCCTATGCATGGCTAATTCGGTTTCTGTGACCATGTTGATGGCCGAGATTGCATCCGAAGTTACTGCAAAGTTCGGCCCTTCAGAGAACAAGGACCTCCCTGATTCTGTAAGCTCGTAACAACCTAAGCTCTTCAACCACCTGCCTTCCTTTCTGACGCTGTGTCACTGTCTTGGTTCGGGACCCAAGATAATGACACAAGGCAGATTATGTAATGGTCTAGGTTCCCGACAACCACTGACCACGACATAAAACAAAGAACAACAGATGGAAGAAAAACCCAGGCAGTCATTAGCTCACAGAACGAGGAAAGTCCTGGTCGCGGGCCCTGGTCGCGCGTCTGAGTTAACTGGATTTTTGAGGCCCGAAACGTTTCGGAAAAAGGTACCGGACTTTAGAAAATGTGCGCTTTTGGGCCCCTAGCGGGCCCTGGTCGCGCGTCTGTGTTAACTGGATTTTTGAGGCCCGAAACGTTTCGGAAAAACCTTAGGAAATTTGCGCTTTTGGGCCCCTAGCGGGCCCTGGTCGCGCGCCTGAGTTAACTGGATTTTTGGGGACCGAAACGTTTCGGAAAAAGGTACCGGACCTTAGGAAATTTGCGCTTTTTGGCCCCTAGCGGGCCCTGATCGCGCGTCTGAGTTAACTGGATTTTTGAGGCCCGAAACGTTTCGGAAAAAGGTACGTACCGGACCTTAGGAAATTTGCGCTTTTGGGCCCCTAGCGGGCCCTGGTCGCGCGTCTGAGTTAACTGAATTTTTGGGGCCCGAAACGTTTCGGAAAAAGGTACGTACCGGACCTTAGGAAATTTGCGCTTTTGGGCCCCTAGCGGGCCCTGGTCGCGCGTCTGAGTTAATTGGATTTTTGAGGCCCGAAACGTTTCGGAAAAACCTTAGGAAATTTGCGCTTTTGGGCCCCTAGCGGGCCCTGGTCGCGCGCCTGAGTTAACTGGATTTTTGGGGCCCGAAACGTTTCGGAAAAAGGTAACGGAGCTTACAACCGACCAACAGATCGTGATCAGCCCTACCAACAATGCCTCAGGAAGACAGTGAAACGGCAAGATCGGTTAAAGCTATAAATGCAACATCACAAATCATTTATAATTACTTTCTGTCATGCCAATCAGTTCCAGCCCTTATTTGCAAGATGTTTTACACTTTCAATGCCTTTCCATACAACATCACTTAACAGTTCAGGTCCGGGCGTACACACCAGCACCGATCTTGATGTGGACGTCACCAAGGTGATGGCATACTTGGCAACGGGCGACATCTGCTCTCACCAGGACTAGTTCCACCATGAACATCGCTGTACGTCGTTGTCCTGGCTGGCCATTGAGAGCTTCCCAGATTCTCGTGACTGCAAGAAAGTGAAATGTAAATTCATTAGGATGAGACATACGAACATTGTATGCATATGCAAGTCAGCAAAGCAGAGTATTGGGACATTTGATTCGAATTCTGAAAGTTTGCATTCCTTTTTCTTTGACTAAAGAGCAACTTAAAATCCCTGGTATTAGGTAAAGATTTAAAGCGCTGCAGAAACAAACGCGATCCAATGTCCTGAAGGTACAACGGATTCCATTTTCTACCTTGCCGGCCATCTTACTTTAAAAACCACATTAAGTCCGTAGAATCGCTTGACGCTTAGATCCCTGGCTTGTAATTGGTGATGCACTCGATGCAGTGAAGCACCTTTAGTGACTGGCGCTGGACACCTCCCGTACCAGACATTTCTGTGAAAACGATAGAAGAAACAGACATGCATCAGCTGCCTCATCGTTGATGCAACAAACGCAAATTGCTAAACGGCTGTGTTGGCAATTACAGATAACTTTTGACAATCAACACTACTGACACAGCTCGTGCTATAAGCTGCTGAGAGCCTACTGCCATAATACAGTACAGTACCTTGTCGGATGTCGGGTTGACTGCATGTTCATCAGCTCATTGTCTCGATGAAAAACATGGGGGCAGGCAACTGACGAACGGTCCATGCAGGGAATGTCTTCTCTTCAAGATTAAGCATCTCCGGATCTTCTAGTCGGGCTAAGCTGGAAAGAGAAATAGACAATTGAATCTAGTACAAGGAAGTGTTCGAGTGCATGGTCTAAGTTCTAGTTCACAATCCGCAAACTTCCCATGGGAATATCACGCGGATGGAGGAGGCGCAGCGGCTGGACTACGTATGCGATGACAGCAACCTGTTCTTGAAAGTGTCCAGTGAGGGGCTGTCGACAATGTGCCATTATGTGGGCGGAGAGGTTGTTCCATTCAGGAATTGTCCTGGCGTAGTAGGCATACTTTGCTGTGTCACACCTGCATCGTAGGGTTCGGTATTTGTGAGAGTGGTTGGCTCTGGTGCTCATGTGCGCTGGTGTGATGCGAGTAGGCGGGATGGCCACAAGACCGTTGGTAATCTTGTACATCATTACAAGTCGTGCGTTTTGACGTCTGCGTTTTGGTTCGTTTACCTAACTTTCAGTGGTGCACACAAGTAATTGAAGTGAAAACGTTAGAAGATATCGATGTAAGACAATTCAAAGTCCGGAAGAACCGGGAAGATAAGCCGGTATAGGTTCTGGTACTAAAGATGAAGTATTATACGTAAGTTGTCTCCGTCTTATAGGCTCTACAAGGCTTACATGTCGCTAGAAAATTGGCAACGAGACAGACAACATACCGGCTGGCTAAGAAGTACAATCCGTCTTACCTTTAGAAGTAAGTCCTTGCATGTCCTCGAGCATTGTCTTGACGTCTTGGTGTAACTCGCAAATGCTCTGAACTCACTGCGAAGCCCGTAGCAGCCACTGGTGCTAATACTATGCCGTCGTGGCATAGTACAGCATTTACCTTGATACTGCATCCAGGAAAGAATGCTTTTCAGCCTGTTGTGTCTTGATCTTGACTTCGCTCTTCACGTGATATACTTTCGGCAATCCCAGTGTTTGTCAAGTCTGGACTGGTTTACACTATCCGCTGAAACCACTGACTCAGGTAGGGCGTTCCAGCTTGACACGGTTCTAACACTGAAAACCTGACTCCTCGCTCTAGTCTTGGCCAGGGGAACTTGTAGTTTAAAACTGTGACCTCTAGTGACTGATTGCTCTACTGGAGCAAAGAAACTTAAAATTTCGGCTTAAAATCGTGGTCTCGGCAGAAGAGACGTAAGGTCCTGCCCGGCTGATGGATTGACCGTGAGTGACGCGCTATTTTCGCGCCAAGCCACATATAGGTCTGCACACGACGCGTGGAAAATTACTGCTCTGTCATTGGTCGATCCACTGCCCAAATCGTGGCTTAGCATTGGTTACAAAAATGCACATTATCCCCATTGGTTCGCTCACTTTGGAGTATTTCCCCATTGGTCATTTCTACAGATAAGATCAACTTCACAGCTGAGTCTTTCCTCATTGGTTACATCTGCTGATGAAATTAAATGGAGCAACGTGGATAAGAAGAGCACGACCTCTAGCAGTTGAGAACGGTATTGCAGCTGACATGACTGAATGGTCCCATTCTACGGGCGACCTTCAAAGTGACAAGGAATTTGACAAATCAAAGAAAGAAACGGCCTGTGCACGGTGTGCCTTTATTGCGTTTTTGCAGTCAGTTAATAATCCATACATCGTGCAGCACCTTCCAAACAAACATACGGTGGAATAGTAACGGGAGGGGTCCATTCCCCGACAACCGTTCCGAAGGTTGGTGGATATCATGGCTTTAGTCTTCGTACATTTTACAGTGAACTCATTATAAACAAGTTTAGGTCTTTTACACATCCATATAACAGTGATTGAAGCTGTACAGATATAACGGGAGGTGCCCCAACACGGTACGCTTTTTCTTGCGCTCAAACTCATGGCGCTCCATCGCTAGTTGCCTGAGAGTGGTCAGATTTTGATAACTGAATTTTTTACACATAGATTTGAACAACATACTTGAATAAGAAATGCATTCATGTGGTTCATGAACCTTTCGCGCTGCGTGTTACAAGCGGCAAACACTGCGAGACAATTTCGTGTATGTAACCTTCCAATTTTGTGCTACGCTGGACAGTGTGCCTAACTCGGTACGCTTTTTTTACATTTTGCTCTCTTCAGAAGTAAGTGGTAAATTTAAGTACACAGAAGAAAAATTAATAGTATGATATTTTAGCTTTCTTTTGACAGTAAAATCGTGACTGTATGTACTTCTTGTCTCACATGAGGAAGGCTGTACCTAGAACAATCCAGCTGATGTTTTTACGGGCAATGGGCTGAATGCACTGATTGTGAATGCCCGACTAAAAAAGCAATTACGAAAAAACGACACCGCCAACATCAACAAAACTCTGTCTGATTATATGAAAATATCATCTACATCTCTCTATCAAGTCTTATTTTCATAGACAGCACGAATCATTTGTTACAGTCAAATAAATCTTTGGAGCGTTCTCTAGTCTGCGACTTTCACGGCCACACTCCCTTGGGAGTACAATGGTGGCAATGTTTATGTCGCTTCCTTTTGGTTGCTTTTCTACTCAACAAACATTTGAAGACCCATATTCATAGTGTTTTATGGAGCTTTATTTATGTGTATCATGGCAGTTGTGTGACTGCTTGGAAGAGTTCGTACAGTTAGCGACACGAGCCGCCAATACGCAGAGGCCGGTGACTGCAGTGATTCAGCACTGTCAACATTACTGTTAGAATTCTGTTTTTAAAAAAAACATGAAGTAAATATGTTATAAGTATACTTGGAATGCAAATTAAAGCTATGTGCATGGACTTGGTTTATTTACCTTTGTAATCAGCATAGTCAGTGGTAACAAACACGGTGTACTTATGGATAATAAGATCAGCAAAAAATCCGTTCCGTCTTACGACGGGAACCGTCTTAGGGCGGCCTCCGTTATATCTTTATTCAACGGTAGTGTTCAACACTGTAGTTTGACAGCACACGAAACTCACGGCAGGTTTGGGGCTTGAGGCAGAAGCAGAACACATCCAAACACCGACATGGCAACAACCAAACAATCGCCGTGCATCTTTAAGTTAAGCCTCCTAGGGAAACAGAATAGCACTGAAAGTTTTCAATACTATTTTCTTATCAAGTATGGGTCATGTACAATCGAACCAATAATCTTGTAGGGTTATAAATTGAATAGAATGCAAGATATGTCGTATACGAGGAAAAATTCATGAATTCTACTTGTGCAAAGTAGCGAAAAAACGGGACTCTGTCGTACTTAAGACTGCAATAATAGATGAATTGACATCGGGGATGTTATGAATTATATATATTCGCTAGGTGAGTGAAGTATGGAACTTCAAATTCGTTCAGTAATCTTAATTTTAAACAATTTTTGAAAAGCATTTTCCTTAGATGCCTCGACATGGTTTCTCTACCTTTGTAAAACATCTTATCCTCTGTGTTTGTTACTTTTATTTCGTTTTGATGCAAGACTTTACCAGGAAGAAAGGCAACGGAATTTGACCACTTTGCTACAATGTACAAAGAAATCGTTAGGGGACGCTTTCATACTGTCTCATCGAATATAATCGCCACTAATCGACAAGTTTTGGTATTGCAAACTTGCGAAGATAAACACCGTCAGTGACAGCTTCTATTCGAGGTTGCTGCTTTCTGAGTTTAACAAAATGAATAGAAATTCCAAGGTCAAACGCTAGCGCTATTGGGATGGTTCGCTTAAGAATTTGAAGGCCACACTCCAGAGAGACAGTACGTTTGTATTTCCTATCCTTGAAAACAAAGCAATTCCCCTTGAAAAATTTTGATATAAATAATAAATCTATCAAAGGATGGTGGTGATGATGACACCTTGACGTAACACAGCAACTTCCATTCATGAACATGGAAATTCTGTGAACTTGCAGAGTGCTTACATGTGTGATTTAGTTCGAAAATGTTTGCAAAGTTACTGTGGGGGCCCCAGCTATCCCAGTCTACTGGTCTGCCCCCTGATAGCTCCCCAGTCCATTGTTCTGCTTGAAATCCCCGATGAGAGCCTCATTAGTCCCAGTCCACTGGTCTGCTGGATCCCCATGAGAGCCCAGCTGTCCCAGTCCACTGGTAACCCCCATGAGAGCCCCATCTGTCCAAGTCCACTAGTATCCCCCATGAGTGCCCAGCGGTAGCTGTCCCAGTCCACTGGTACCCCCCATGAGAGCCCCAGCTGTAGCTGTCCCAGTCCACTGGTATCCCCCATGAGAGCCTCAGCTGGTATTCCCCAGGAGAACCCGGCGTCCCAGTCCACTGGTATCCCCCCTTTAGAGCCCAGCTGTCCCAGTCCACTGGTATCCCCCAGGAGAGCTCCAGCTGTCCAAGTCCACTGGTATCCCCCATAAGAGCCCAGCTGTCCAAGGCCACTGGTATCCCAGATAAGAGCCCAGCTGTCCAAGGCCACTGATATCCCCCATGAGAGCCCAGCTGTCCCAGTCCACTGGTATCCCCCTTTAGAGCCCAGCTGTCCCAGTTCACTGGTATCCCCCAATGAGAGCCCAGCTGTCCCACTCCACTGGTATCCCCCACCAGAGCCCAGCGTCCCAGTCCACTGGTATGTTAGATCTTTTTGCAGTCCACTGGTATCCCACTCTCCCCCAGGAGAGCCCCAGCTGTCCCAGTCCACTGGTATCCCCCATGAGAGCCCAGCTGTCCCAGTCCAGTGGTATCCCAACATGAGAGCCCCAGCTGTCCCAGTCCTCTGGTATCCCCACATGAGGGCCCCAGCTGTCCCACTTCACTGTTATCCCCTCTTGGGACCCCCAGCTACTGTAAATGCATTTAAGTTCGCGGGGATTTAATTTCGCGGTAGCGGGTAAAAGGACTTTTCGCGGTGGATTTAAGTTCGCGGTAACACCATAGGCTGCAATCTATTACCATGATAGAAAAATGTTCGCTGGGGGATTTAATTTCGCGGTAGCGGGAAAAAGGACTTTTCGCGGTGGATTTAAGTTCGCGGTAACACCATAGGCTGCAATCTAATACCATGATAGAAAAATGTTCGTGGTGGATTTCGCGGTGAAGTGGTCACCGCGAAAACCGCGAACATTAATCCACCGCGAACATGTCTGCATTTACAGTATTCCCGCTCCACTGGTATCCCCCATAAGAGCCCCAGCTGTCCCAGTCCACTGGTATCCCCCCATGAGAGCCCCAGCTGTCCCAGTCCACCGGTATCCCCATCAGAGCCCAGCTGTCCCAGTCCACTGGTATCCCCCCAAGAGAGCCCCAGCTAATTCCAGTCCACTGGTATCCCCCATAAGAGCCCAGCTGTCCCAGTCCAGTGGTCTGCTGGAATGTCCCGTCAGAACCGTCCCATGGTGCCCCGCGCGGACAGGTTCCCATCGGGAAGAGTCAAGATGGCGGAAGGGGGCCGGGAAGCGAAAGGCGGGGTCTTCGCCAAGAGCATCAAACGGGCCACGCGCGCCAAGGAAAGGGTGAGTGGACGTCTTAAAGACGCAGGAGTTAGAAGACGCCTTGTGAGATGTAGGAATGTAAAGAAATGTGTGGGTTAGCGACGTTTTAAGGGGTAAAACTGCCCCGGATCGTCGGAGTGACATCCCGGCGAAGATGAAAAGTTGATGGATTTTGAGCTGTCAGGTGAGAGTGGGCGTGTTTGGGAATTCTGCGAGCTCAGAACCACCTGGAATTCCCTCCTCATCGACTTTAGCAGGTTCCTACACCCAAACCGACCAACCTGACCCGAAAAATCCCCCAACTAGTCCGAATTCTCGGTCTGTGTGTGAACAGAAGGGTATTTTAATGGCTAGTTGCGCGGCGAGTTTTTGGTGTGTGTGGAAACAGGTTTGTCCACGCTTGGCTGCCTTACTAAAGCTTCACTCCCTCCGGGCGGCCTCCTCACACACTGCACAAAAATGTGTCAGCCTACGGCGCATTTTTCTACCTTTAAACTCTTCAGCTTGGCTGCACGCCGCGCGTAGTGTACGCTCTGGTGTTGTTTGTTGTTGTTGACGGTACAGAGACGTTCTTACTACTTTTGGTATAAACTTTAAGTTGTTGTCGAGTGTCTGACACTACTGCATACCTGTCTGGTGTCACACCTGTTAATTACTGTTGTCTTGAAGCCACCTTTGTCGATCGTGGTCATTACAATTCCTGTTTGTGTCAACAAGGGGAAGAATTATCGTGAGCACTGCGCATTCATGTAATAAGTTCTTCATAATCATACTAAGATTAGTACTAATAATATAGGTATTCAGTGTCCCAATTGTCTTGTTTATTCATAACTTAATCATTACATGGACAGGAAGTATTAGGATTAGACAACTACATTCCTTTTCACTTAAACTGCCAGAGGTATTTGTAATATGTCATTTTTGAGTTTGAGATATAGAAAACATTATAAAGAATGATGCTCAATTTGATTCTATTTCCTGTTTTTGTATATCTGAAAGTAAATTTTATGATCAAGGACATTTTAGCAAAATTGTTTTTTTTTCTCCCACAGAACACAGATTGAACATAGGTACAACCCTCAGACTCTGTTGATTTGCTCTGTTTTTATTATGAATTCCCAGTTCAGTTTGTTATTTTTATACTAAATTTTAGGTGTGACCTTAATTGTCAGAAACAAGAAATAGTTTTGATTCTGCCCAAGGACTACTGTGTTATTCAGTTAGTAATCTCAGGTTGACCTTGGACCAAGGTCATACATACCTGTCACATAATCTGCATTCCAATCAAATATATGACTCAAAGGGTGCAGTTTTCCTTGAAGATTCAATCAAGAAATAATTCTTACTTGTTCTTTACCTTTCGCTGTGACAAGCCATCGCTCACTCACTCCTACAAGAAGCAAGGAAGTCATAGCCTGGAGTCCAGCCTTGTTGTGCTTTTATAAATTATAGTCGCTCCCCAAAGGGTCCCTTTTGGGAGCAACTAAAAGCACAGTACAACAAGGCTGGACTCCAGGCTAGGGAAGTGAATTGATGTGGACTAAAGATATAATTCCAGAACATGTTATGGGAATTAGACTCACTAGTAACAACCTTGAGTTTATTAGCTAAGCTGACATTTCATGGGACCCTATAATCTAGCGTAACATAAAATTTATAATCATCAGGGTTCTAGCCAGGATTTCATTTTAGCGTAGTGGTAATGGCATGATAGCGAGCTGCCCAGTCGGTTGATTGGTGTGGAGGGGGGAGGTCATTTTGAAAATGTAGAGTTAAATGGTGGCACTGACACATCACATGTAATTTGAAGGATTTTTTTGGTCAGTTTTGAGTGACTTATCATCATTTTTCATTGTTCAGACATTGATTAGACATTGTTGAACTAGCAAATGATAGCAAAGCACCACTACACTTAAGTTTAAAATGAGCGTAGTGGCCCTTATTTTAGCGTAGTGGTCACAAAGTATAGCATAGTGGCCCACTGCGCTAAAATGCACTAGCTAGAACCCTGATCATTGTGCTTGAAAGTAACTACTGATCTAAGATGTTGATTTCACAGCTGATTGTCCAGCCATATATTGAGCTGTTACAATGGAAAATTCCATATTTTGCCCCGTAACAAGTTCTGTTGTCTGTGCCAGGGTCATGTTGGAATGATGGTGTTTGTTTTATACTATAAATACAAATTATAGGTTACTCTATAAACTACACCCAACCAACTAATGACTCAGTAATTATCACTTATTCTAATCAGATTGGATCCTTTCACCTTCGGAAAATTAACAGAAATTTGGTGATTCCTGATGTAATTGTGTGGAAGGTTATAATAGTACTGTACTTGTAAGTTGTACATTCAAAACTGCTTTACTAGAATATGAAAATAGTCAAAAGTCTACATATAACTCTGATGGTATAGCCATATATTGAGCTTTCACAATGAGGAACTCGTTTAAAAAATGATAGTATGTTGTCTATATGGACAGACAACTTGACTAGTTGGAAATTTGGAATAAAAAGTTAATCAAGCACTTAAAGCAGATTAAAACGTGAAGTTTCAGCTGCAATGTAAAGAATCATATTGCTAAAAATCCTCCTAGCTGGGCTTTCAAGTTAATTAGTTTGTCCCAATTCCCAGGAGTGTCTTTACATGTTTGAAATTACCAGTATTTAAAGGACAAAAAGGACACGACAGTCCAATAAAGAAGATGGCCTCTGAAGCCACAGGTTCCCATCATCTGTTGATCGATCATTTCCCGGCCTTGCTGAAAGCTCTGATTGTAGATTGGCAGCAGATTATGAGCCCCTAAAGTGTATAGCCTGGATGCCAGACTGTTTCCAGGACCTACCTATACATAGGCAAGTTACCTGCTCTGGATAGACAGACAACAGGCCCTACTGACCCTGTTTAACAATCAGAGGTACACAGTTTGCAAATTTTGAAGTGCTGCTGTTATTTTGGAAAATGAATCATAACACCCTTGACCTGTATCTAGTCCATGTTTTGCAACTGTACTATCTATAGTACTGTAAATGCATTAAAAGTTTGCAGGGATTTACTTTCGTGGTAGCGGGAAAATGGAGTATTTGTGGTGGTTTTAAGTTTGCGGTAGTGCCATAGACTGTAGTCACATACTAGTACTACAATGGAAAAATGTTCGCGGTGAAGTGGCCACCGCGAACATAAAACTACCACAAACATGTCTGCATTATTTTATAGTATTAGCCTGTTGGCCAACTGTGGTGGAGTGAAGCAGGCTACCTGGGGTGGGAGTGGGTTCATCAATCATAGGTTCTCCTCCTACTAATCAAGAGTCTTCTAGAGCCTTTCTACAGCCACCTAGCCAGACCCCAGCACCATAGATATCATTGAGATCAGGCCCTGGTCTGGTATCTAGGCTAGGTATAGCCCCTGGCTGAATTCCAACACCTGCATTCCTGTCAAATTCCTCCCTCCCAAATCAAACCTGCAATTTACGTGCCCTGATTATTGACTAGTGCGGCCTCCGAAACGTCGCGTGTAACGTAGCCTGGTTTGCTACTTGTAGAGTTTCCCTTGGTTTTATTTGAGCCAGGCAGAGTCGGTCGGTGTGTACTTTTTACAGGGGTGCGAGGATTGCTTACGACAGATAACACATGTTTGGTGTGTTTGTTGTGCAAATAGTGACTCCATTCCTGTCATTCTTCCACAGCCAGGTCCCGACGCACAGATTTATTCAAAACAACCTTCACGGTATTTTTGGACGTACGAAACGCGCCGTTCAAACACTTCTCCAAAATGAAGGAAATATGTTTTGAGTTTGTTTAAAGGTCCGCGAATCTACACTGAAGTTTTGTATGGACAGGAAGTTGGCGATAAACTATTGTGTTGTCTATTGATTACAGGTGACACATAGAGAACAAGAACTATGTTATACATATGTAGCAGTACTACCGGTATGTGTGGCTTCTGACTAGTGACCCTCCCTCCAGTTTTAACTCTAGAAACCTTTTCTGTTCAAACAATACAGCCTGAAATAGTAGAAAGCTGTCTGTGCTGCTAGTACTACTAGTTTGTTTGAAAGCCACTGAACCCACACAGAAGCCATGTATGAACAAGGTGTTAGTTTTAGGCTGCTGTGTTGTCTATTGCAGCCAGGTGACCTGTATAGAAAAGGAACTATGTTACCCTGTGAGACTTCAGACAACAAGTACCGCTCCCTATAGTTTTTGATATAGGAACCATTAATGCTAAAAAAATAATTGTACAAAAATAAATACTGTCTTTAGTTTGTAACCCAGCAGAAAGTAGGTTGTGAAAGAACAAGGTGTTGTCTACATACTCTACTAGTTCTACTTCTAATAATAGGTGAGTCATAGAAAGCTGGAACTATGTTTACATGTAGTTATAGCTATCAGACTTTTGACAACAAATGCCCCTCCCCCTAGTTTTAGACCTAGGAACTATTTCTGTTGGGAAAAACTGAGTGTCTGAAAAGAAAAAAAAGCTGTCTGTAGTTGACTGTTTGTTTGAAAGTCAGTGAATCCTGCACAAAAGTTGTCATCAACAAAGTATGAGCTGTGGACAGGTATGTTGTCTAATACTGGCAGGTGTCTCATACAGAAAAACAAGACCTGTGCAGCAATATGGCTTCTCATATCCAGTGTTCCTCCTAGTTTTAGATGTATTAGTCAAGTCAAGTCAAGTTTATTGCACAACGATTGTATCAGGTACAATGTATGGCAAGTAACATGTATTACTAGCAACTACGAACTATCTACATGAGTATACTAATCTAACATAATAGAAAATAAGGCGGCATAGTGTATTTTACATTGTGTAACACTTAAAAGTTCGGTCTGAAAAAAAGACAAAGAGGAAGATGTCCTTGATTTATTTGAAAGACACCAAACTCGTACTGAATACATGTAGAGTTAGCTATGATTTATAAACTGTTGTCTATGCTGAATTGTTGTAGATGACTCATAGAAGAGCTATGTCATTTATGTAGAAGTCTGACTTCTGACAACAAATAGTACATGTATCTTACTGTTAGGAAATTTTCCCAAAAGTGAAAGAAAGCTGCATACACAGTTGGTGTGGAAGTCAAGAAACTAAGAAGGAGT